>NW_007726556.1:54048-62289 GCF_000696425.1 Galeopterus variegatus | reverse complement strand
GGGGGGGGGGGGTGTGTGCTCAGGGCACCAGGCACAGCCTGGGAAGGAGGCTGGGGCTAGAGAAATGGCCCCAGGCCCTGAGACTCCAGTGCTAGTGGTGACACCCTCTCCTGCCTGAACCCCTGGGCCTGCTCTCCCGTGGAGCAGAAGGAGCTGTGCTGCTCTGAGTCCTGAGGACAAGGAGACAGGAAGAGCCAGCTCCAGCCACCTTGTGGGATAGAGGTTGGTCAGAGGACCAGTCTAGGGCAGCCGGCTGTAAGGGGATACACTGTTGGGCCGGAGTTCCCTGTGACCCTGAGCCTTAGCCCGAGACATCCTGCCTGGGAAGGTCAGGGATAGAGGTATGGGGCAGAAGATGGCTGAGGGAGGGGTGGGAGGATAAGGCCCATTCTAGGCTTCTTGGAGTGACCTCCCTGAGAGAGAGCGTTGGGAGGCATGTGCAGGTCATGGTGCTGATCGTTGCTGCCCACACTGGCGGCAGATGCTGCGGCCTGACAGGCTCGTCCCTCTGCAGGTGTGTGTGAACAGTCACCCCACCATCCATCCATCCACCACCTTCCCTCTGTCCATGTTTTCCAAAGACCCACTGCGTGTGGCAGCTCCCCAGCCCTGCTCACACACCTGGAGGCTGCCTTCTCCATCCCTTCCCTTCTAATCTGCAGCAGCAGCGAGGATACAGGCACGGCTCCGTGGACACAGTCCCTTCCCCACTGGGTCTTGAAGGTGACACCCACCTGAAGCCTGCTTGGCACTTGGGCCACTGTCGTCCTTGGAGGCTGCCCCGTCCGAGTCCTTCTCCTCCAGGACGCTGCCGTCCTTGCAGGGCTCTTCAGCATGGTCCTCCTCATCGCTGCAGCCCTGGGGCTGCACCATGTAGACGCCCTCGGGTGGCAGCTCTGGGCCTTCGCGAGTGATCCGCCCCAGCACGGGCGCAGGCGCTGGCTCCTCGCTGTACTCCCCATTGACCCACTTCTCGATCACCGCCCGCCTCTTGTCTTCTTCACTGCGGGGGGCCCGGGCCACCCCACCCTCAGGGCCACTGCGTTCTTTGTCCTGGGGCTGCAGTGGGCTGCCCTCGGCGTGGGAGCCAGCCCCGGCTCCCTTCTCCACCACCACCTGGCGGCTCAGCTTGGCGCAGATGGCGTTGAGTTTCAGGCCGCCTTTGCGCTTGGCCGCCATTGCGGGCTTGCCTGCAGGCGGGTCGGTGCACCGGGTGCCTTCAGCTGCAGGGATGGAGAGGGCACCAGGATCAGAGGCGTGTGTGCCAAGCACAAGCCACCCACCCGAACAGCCCTGCATGCCCCAAGCCAGCACGGGTCCGTCAAACTGCCCTGAGACTGCCTGGCATGTGCTTGTTTCCCCCGCTAGACTGTGAGGTTCAGGGGCCAAGCTTGAGGATCACTCCACCCTCAGAGTCTGACATGGCGCCTGACACACAGGAGGTGGTTCAAGAGCTATTCTGTAAAGGAACAAATGGATGAATGACTCTTCAGATACAAGGGGCAGTCTTCTTCCCCGCACCTCATCCTGGAAGCATCTTCCTAGGCTTGTTTGGCCCTAAATATGTCCTCTGAGAAGCATTATGCCCCTTAACACCCGTGGAGACTGAGGCACAGGCAGGTTAAGGAGCTGGCAAGTGACAGTGCAGCACCGCCAGCGGCCCAGCTCCACTCGTGAGTGTTCCGCTTCACCACACGTCCCTGGGGAGGAGTCAGCCAAGAGCCCAGGACCAGCCTGTGCTAACCTCTGCCATGCTGTCCTGTCAGCACTTGGCTGGCACGCCTCCTCGCCTGAGCACCGCATCCCCTGGCAGCTCCTCTGCCAGGCTGGACCCCTGGGTCCCACCTGACTCCAACCTCTACGCACCAGAGAGCAGAGATTTGGATTTTTCCCTTTTCTCCCAGCCACTCATGACCCTCCCACCCTCCCCAAGGATGCTGTTTTTCCTCAGTCCCCTCCCCCATCAGGGTCTCCCCCAGCCCCTCATAGCCCCTCCCGACCCCCCACTTCTCTGGCTATTTCCTATTGCTGGTCTCTTTCCTCAAGCCTCAGTAAGGGCCTCGCCTAGGGCCACTCAGCCCTGCCCTGGACCTCACTCCTCTGCCTCAGCCTAGCTGGTCCTGGGTGGCCCACTTCCCAGCCCTGAGGAGCCCCAGCTGGAGCAGGGTGGGTGGGAATCCTCAGACCCCTGATGGGAAGTGCAGAAGCTGCAGTCACAGTGACCAGTCCCCAGTCATGACAGCCCGACACAAGCAGCCGGAAACTCTAACTAGGCTACCTGAGTGCTAGCCACCTCTGTCACAGCTACTTAGCCTAAACGATGTCCCTGATCAAGGTCCCAGGGGGTATATGGCAAGGCCATCCACCATACAGCCTAGGACCTGCCACAAAGGCCAACAAGGGTGGACGCACACACACACGTACACACAGAGTGACCCTACATGTTTATGTCTATCTGTCCATCTGTCTTGTCCATCCTTCTATCTAGTGAGCTCCTACTGTATGCCAGATCCTGTGGGAGCCAGGGACAGAGTGGTGGCCATGCCAGATAGGGTCTCAGCTCATCCTGGAGCCTCACTTTTTGTATAGGGAGCCCCATCAAAGAATGCCTCCCATGGCCTGGGTCAAGCAACTCTCACCAGAGAGACGGGCGTGTCCAAGTCTCCATGTAGGGCAGGAAGCTAAGTGAAGGCAGGGGCTCAGCTCCCCAGACCCACCCACCGTGTCAGAAGGGGCTTCACCACGACAGAGCAGCACCTTAACCACCCGCATGCCTGGAAGCCCACAGAGAGGCCTGCTCAGACAGGGATGGTGGGCAGTGCCTGCCCAGGGGCCTCATCCCACAAGTGGAACTGACTTGTACACGCAGATAACTGTCCCCAATATACGCAATGGCCAGTGGCCCCAGCCAGATCCTTGCCTTGTAGCCAGCTGCTGGTAGGCATGGACCCACTTGGTCCAGAGGGGACTGGGTGAACCCAGCCCAGACAACCGCCAGAGAAGGGTTTGCTTGACCCACTCCCAGTCCTCCCAGTCCTGTGGCCCTGCCCACGCCAGACATCCACTCTACCCATGTTTGTCCACATCTCCAAGTCTGTACTGCCCACCCCTTACATGGGGCTCTTTCTCAAAGCTCGGCGATAGGGCCTCTGATCATCACACTCAACCTCTGGGCCAGCCAGCAGGCTCCGTGACACCGGGTTTCCTCCAACAGGCCTGTGGGGGAGTAGGCCTCACCTGGTCTCCTTTGTCCCCTGCCCTGGACATGGAAGGGAAGGGTGGGAGTGAGGGAGCCTGCACTATTTTTACCAGGAGGTAAGCAGCCAAGTGTGTATGGCAGACAGCAAATGAATCTATAAATATTTATCCTAAGGAAAAGGGAAGCAGAAGCTCCCAGGACTGCACTTGCTGCTGGTGACACCCCCTCCCGGGGCCCCCACCCATCCTGGAGCCTCCCTGCACTTCGGCCCACTCAGCCTAGCCCACCCTCTCCCACTCTCCACTGTGCGCCTTGCTCAGTCCCTGCCCGGGCCCCCACCAGCTGCGATGCAGCTGTGCACGCAGGGCCCACCACCAGCCCCCAGGCCCCTTTGCTCCTGCTGACTCCCCCTACACCTGCCCTCCAGCTGCCGCTCTGCCCCAGCCCACCTGCCTTCCAGATGTTGCTCTCCCTCTGACTCTCCTGCTGGTCCCAGGGGTGAAGGCGGAAGGAGGAGCATGGGCCTGGGATACGGGTGCAGGAGGCAGAGGCAGGGCTCATGCTTGCAAGTGCCAGAGCGTGCAAGGCTGGGGCAGCGGGAATGGGGTATGTATTAGCCAAGGTCTAGGCTGCCTGCCACCCGCCTTCCGGCCCCCCGACCCTGGGTCCCTGCTGGCCTGCCCCTCCATTGGGGCTCTGGGTCCAACAGACTACCCCACCCCCCGTGGTCTGACCCCAGACTCCTGTCCATGTAAACATTCCTCTGACTTTCTTCCCTAAAATATAAACGCCGTGGCCAGGCCTCAATGGCAGGAAGCCATCCGTCCCCGGCCCTGTCACTGCCCCTTTCATCTCCTTCCCGCCACCAGCCTGCCCGCCGCTCTATTTACACTGGACACTTCCTCTGGGAACAATACTGCCCAGGAGGCAGGCTTGAGCCGGAGGGTGGGAAGGCGAGGGGACTCCTGCTCCACTCACCCAGGGATGGGCAGACTCCGGAGGCGAGGCCGGGGGAGGGGCAGCCGAGGTGGGCCCAGCCAGGCCTGGGACATGTGTGTAGGCAGAGAGCCCACTCTGTTCCTGGCGGCTCTCCCAGCCTCCAGCCTCTGGCCCCAGTGGCTCTGGGCCGGCTGGGGCAAACCCTGGGAGGTGGCACAGTACCAGGTTATGGCCTGGCCTCTGGGGTCAGAGAGTGGTGAGCTCATGGTCTGGCTCTGCACCTCGCGAGCTCTGCAGAAGGGTGGTAGGGACTGTAAGGTGAGAGGGTGCCTGCCTGTGCCAAGCCAGGGTCTGGAGAGCAAGGACTGGAAAAGGCAGCTGAGCCCTGGCAGGGGACAACAGGCAGATGTGCTGCTATATCTGGGTCTGAGATGCCAAGAACAGGAAGCCTCACGTGGCCCAGAAGAGGCAGGGGAGAAAGGAGAAGCAGGAGGTCTGGGGCTGGGCTGGGCTCCCCAGGTCCTGAACCTTCCCTGCCAGAACTCCAAACTCAACAAGCCCCCAGCAGGCAGCTCTTGTCCCTCAGCTAAGCAGACCCTGCTTGGTGTGGGAGAAAGAGGCACAAGAAGTGGACTGTCCACCTTTTCGGGCACTGTCTCACGGATGCCTTGTAATGACCCAGTGGAGCAGTTACTGTCATTGTCCCATATGATAGAGGAGGAAACTGATCCTGGAGCTGTAGACACCCAGGGCCTGGGCTCACCCTGGCTGAGAGCTCCCAAAGGCTGGGGCTTGACACTGTCCCACTGAGGCTCCTGCCTTTAGGGGTTCCTTTCCACCCCTGTCCCATCTCTTCCTTACCCCAATTCCTGTTCCCATATCACGGAGCCCCCTAAAGTGTTAACTATGATGAGTAAAATGGTGCAGCAGATTGCTACAATAAATAATTTACTGATATTTATAAATATTCAAATCAGCCAGCTTCAGAAATCGAATGAAGGGAGGGCCTCGGGAGAAGGGGCCCGTTATGGCATGAATCTCATCACTCCCTCCAAAGGCTGGGGAAGGCCAGGGCTCCTGCCAGTTCTGGGTGAGGAAGGGGGGCTCCTTTGGCTGCACCTGATCCACCTGCTCTCTGGCGGGTGGGGTGGGGGTGGCTAGGACTGTTCCTTCCTCACCTGGTCAGGGCCAGGCCCTCTCTTGCAGGCAGCCTGGGCCCAAGGGGAGGACAGGCTCCAGCGACACCTGCCCATGGCCCTAGGTCTCATAGTTGCTTGTCCTGCTGGGGGGTGGGGGGAAGTCCCAGGGGGCTGGGCAGGCCTGGCAGTCCCTCCCCACCTGTGAGTAATGTGTTTCAGGGCCGGGCTGCCTGTCAGCTAGCAGGCTCTGGGTGCTTTATGGGCTCTGCTTGGTGGCTCTGAACTCCCTGGTAGGAAATAAAGTTCTCCCTGCGCGTCCCTTCTAAACATTTCACTCAGTGGAAACGGTGTTTAAGAAAAATGAGGACATATTTCTTCCTAAGGATGCAGTATCCCCTTTGGGCGGCCTAATGCCTGCTGTATATCAGGAGGTGGGGAGGCAGGGGCCAGGAACCAGTCCCCTGGGGTGGGTGTGAGCTGGGGCCCTGTCTGCCCACTGCCAGGCAGCCCGGGGGCACTGCTGACCACTCTGGTCGCTGCCCTGGCCCAGGTATCTAGAGCCGTAGGCAGCTGGCATCTTTTGAGCACCTCCTCTGTACCAGGGACTATGCTGGGCTCTTTATGGTGATCCCCCAGCGTCCCCATGCAGTCAGTTGTCCTATCCCCCTTCCCAGATGAGGAAGCAGGGGCAGCAAGGTTGGTAACTGCCCATAGTCACCCACAGTCAGTACTGGAGCCCAACTCTCACTGGGCTTGGTTGTCCAAGTTCACAGTCTTAAACCCCACATGCACCTCCAACAGCCTCCCAGCCAGGTGTCCTGAAGTCTTAGGGCTGGCTGTGCTATTGGAATTTCCACTCTGCTATCCCATAAGAACTTGAAAGGCCATGAGCCCCAGTTTTGGGGTGCTGTGTCTATATCCATTCAACAAACACTCTCTGAGCACCTTTTCAGGCCAGTCCAGGGTTGAATCCTGAGGCTACAACGTGTGCAAGACAGGAGGCCCTGGTTCCTGCAAGGTAGACTGCTCAATCTAGATGAGGGAATGGACGCATAAAAGTCATTATAAAGGCCCTCACTGTGGTGAAAAGTACAGATGTCACAGGAGGAGCAAGGAAGGGTTGCCAGACATCTGCTCCCTACAGTCACTCCCACCTTCCTCCCCCACCTCACAGTCCATCTCCACCTGAACAGTTCCCTCCCCTATCTCCTTCAGCTGTGACCCCACCCCCAGCCAGGACCTGCCTCCTAGGAGAGGGGTGTCCCTTTCCTTTTGGGCCCAATCCCATCCCTAGCCCAAAATGGCCACAGCTCCCCTGGGGTTCTCAGCCAGGCCCTCTGCTCCTCAACAGCTCCAAGCTGGGGAGTGAGGGGGAGGTCTTGGCCGCTGGGCCCTAGCTTGCCCCCCTTTGTTTATTTATTTATTATGATTTTTTAGTCCAGTTAAAAGGTTTACTATCCAGACGCGTCTAAGTGGCCTCACTTAGCGTAAGTAACTCTATAAATCAGGGGAACTGTTAGCATCTACCGCACAGGCTGGCTATCAATCTCCCCCAGGTCACAGCCAAACAGGAAGGGGAGAAAAAAGAGAGTTACCACCCAGGGGAGATTTAAAACACACATGCCAAGCAAACGCACACAGGCTGTGTGCATGCCTGTATGTATGCACACACACTTAGGCGTCTCTATATTTGTACGATCATATTATATTCACACGTGCACGTGTCGAGCTGCCCAGACACGGAAGATGCTGTGTGTGGTCACAGTAACAGAACACAAACACAGCTCCTGCAGCCATAAGGGGAGACAGCCTGAGGGAGGGAGGCGCAGGGGAAGCCCAGGACCTCCAGGGCCAGGCTGTCAGTGCCTGAGCTGTCCTGCTCCAGGCAGGTAGGTCTGGAGGGAGGGCTGCAGAGGGGGTCTGCTTGGTCCCCTCCACTCTCTGTGGCCGCCGCCTCTGCTAAACCAAAGAGAACCAAGCCTTTCCCTTTTGCACACCCAAGGTAGGCACTTGGCAGGGAGGTGGAGCCAAAGAAAAGGTGGCAAGCAGGCTGTAAGCTGAAGGCCACTGCAAAGGGACATGCTGTCTTCTCAGGGCCTCATCTGCTCTGCCCAAGCCTGGGCACCCCAGACAGGGCAGTGGGCTCAAGAAGGGTAGCCCCATCTACACGAGTGAGTGGGTTCCATGCAGAGAACTGAAAGGTGCAAACTAGGGTGACATCCAGAGCAACCTTTTCATTTTTTTTTTTTTTTTTTAAAGATGACCGGTTAGGGGATCTTAACCCTTGACTTGGTGTTGTCAGCACCACACTCAGCCAGTGAGCGAACCGGCCATCCCTATATGGGATCCGAACCCGGGGCCTTGGTGTTATCAGCACCGCACTCTACCGAGTGAGCCACAGGCCGGCCCCAGAGCAACCTTTTCAGAGCGGCCAGACTTGGTGTTGTCAGCACCACGCTCACCCAGTGAGCAAACCGGCCATCACTATATGGGATCCGAACCCGGGGCCTTGGTGTTATCAGCACCGCACTCTACCGAGTGAGCCACAGGCCGGCCCCAGAGCAACCTTTTCAGAGCGGCCACAGAAATGCCCCCTTTGTATGGGAGGAGGTGTGGCTAGGTGTCCACACAGCCTGGACACAGGCTCTCACCCAAGCCCTGGAGAAGCCCAGACCTAGAAGGCCCCACTCGCTGAGCTGCGCCAGGACTGGAGTGGGAGTGGCGGCCGTGGCGTCTCCTCTGGGTCCCCGAGGTGGGCAGACGTGGGCAAGGCAGCCCAAGGGTGGGAGAGCGCCCAGGCCCACCTCCTCTCCCACGCGCCTGCAGGCCTCCCCAGCTCACCCGCCCGCCTGCCGCTGCATCTCCCATGAACTCTATTTCTCTTTCCTCTCTGAAAACAACTGAGCTGTAAATACTGTTTAACCTTCTCCCCCCCTCCCCCCAGCACCCCCCCCCCCCCCCCCC
>NW_007726556.1:30804-52979 GCF_000696425.1 Galeopterus variegatus | reverse complement strand
CCCTCCCCCCAGCACCCCCTCCCCTCCGCACTATAAAAACACAAATATGCCATAACTCAGCCGGCCTGGCCGCCCAGCCTCCAACATGCCCCGCGCCCGGGCCTCTCAGGAAGGTCATTACAAACGACTTTCCGATTCACTGCTCCTGAAATAATTTTGTGTATTAAAACCTGAATCTGCACTTTCTGGGGCCGAAAGCCTCGCTTAATTATGGCGGGTGTCCTTGGGACGGACAGTGATCCTTCACTCGCCAGCCAGCCACGCTCCAGCCCTCCACCCGCCAGCCCGCCCCCCTCCCCGGCCCAATCTGTTTTCAAAGTGTGTCTGTCCTTTATTAAATTGTTTTCTTTTCCACATTATCAGTTGCCATGGAGACCTCATCTCTCGGATTATTTGAATTTCATTATATCTATTGATTTGGGAGCATTTCATCTTTTTTATTGTTTTTCTGTCAATTTTCAAAACGAATAACCATCTAATTTGCGTCAGTGCTGATTATGTTTGTCCCTCAATAGAGGTCGGCAGCTGCGCTGGGGAAACAAATCAATGAAAAACCATCATAAAACTCCCCACTCCAGTCTCCAGGATGTGTGGGTGACATTCCACGCCTGCGAGAGACACACTCATCAGCTCCAACTTCGGCTACGGTGGCGGCAGCTCTGCTCCACGTCCGCCTCCTTTGGCCTTAATATTTAATTTTGCGATTTGGGGCATTATTAGTGGTGTTTTTATTAGTGCGTGTGCATGTGAGTGTTTGGTGGTGGGCCGGCTGTTTCATTAATTTGTGGGTGAGGCAGGGAAACCCTGGAGGAGGGCAGGGCAGACACGTCGGGGGTGTGGTGGGAAGTAGAGAGAGGAGGGGGAAAGCCCTGAGGAGGGATAGGAGCCTGGGGACCAGGAAGGCCCCGAGGAGGGGCTGCAAATGGGGTGATGCAGAAGGGCCACCGAGTGAAGGGGAGGAAAAGAGGGAATTCAAATTGCTTACTTTGTTGGTTTTTTTTAAATAATTTATGCAATTTTAAGCATTTATGTATAAATTTTTTAATAAGCCACCCTGGAGCAGGATGGCCATTAACATCCCAACGTCCTTCTGTCCAATGGGCTGGCGGAGAGGATCAATTTCTGAGAGTACTTTCCCTTTTTTATGACATGATAAAATGCTTTTAAAGCAACTTACACAAATATGGAAATTTTTTTTCCTTTTTTTTTTTTCCGTTCCTTCTCCCTTCCCCTAACAGCCTTCTTATCCACCAGGGCGGGGGTGCGCACACACACACACACACACACACACACACACACACACACACACACACACACACACTTGTGCTCAGGCTGTCTCTCTCCTGCTGGGGAGGGGGGCTGGCAGGGAGACAGCCCCAGTTCTAACTGGAACTGGCCGCCTGTCCTTCTAACAAGGGCATAAACTTTCATTACCCATGCACGCAGTCAAAGACAATTTAGGGAAACGCGCTGCTTGGAAAAGGAAAACCTCAGCGATTCGTGGCCCACGCTGCTGCTGCCGTCTGGGAGGATCTTGCCTCCAGCTCGAGGGAATCCGGGACCTGAACCTCTGGCCTTGTCCAGCAGGAGGTGGGGGTTAGGACAGACAGCTTCCATGTGGTGCCCTTAGTGGAGCAGGACTGAAGAGCCCAGAGTGCAAGGGTCTCCCTCCTTGGCTAGAGTGACCCACCCAACCATGGAAAGGGGCCGATCCCCTTGGTCTTGCCTTCACTAACCCCACCCAGGAGTGGGCCCTTGAGGGCAAGCATGGGGCTCCTTCATTTCTGCCACTCCAGTGCCTGGAAGAGCAGAAGCTCACCTATGTGGGATGAATGGACAGACAGATGGACGAATGAAGACCAAGCAGGGAAACAGGCCCTAGGTGTCCTGAAGTCCCTGCAGGAATCCCACAGATGCTGGGGGCAAGGATCTCCCCAGGTGTCCTGCTCTGGAAGCAGGTCTAGGGCAGAAGTGCCTCTGGGTGCGGAGTCAGGGGCATCAGACACCATCACCCTTTACCTGGGCTGAACCCCTGACTTCCTTAGAGATGGAGGCAGGCCTTGTGAGGAAGACAGCAAGTGGCCCCATCCCCAGACTTCAGGGTGACCCTGATCTCACTTCCCAGCTCCTCCTCCTGATGGGAGTGAGTAGGGACCCAAGGGTGAGACCTGTCCAAGTCCCCCCACTGGCTGATGAGCATGATCTGGGTCCCAGAAGGGCCCTGAGTCCTTCCCAGCACTGCTGCTGCCGGACAGTGTCCAGTCTCTGAGACCTCACGGAGGCACCTGGGCTTCAGCAGCTACCAGATAAGACGAACTGACAGCAGACACTTGGCCTTCTCTTAAAAGCTTGCCACTGAAAGCAAGTTTCCTCTTCCATGGGCCTCAGTGTCCTCACCTGTAATGTGACCTTTTTGAAGGCACGACGTGGGTGACGAGTCTGGCTCAGAGCTGCAGAGCACACGGTGTCTGTGCTCGATGGTGACTGTGGACATAGCCCATGCTTGGTAACCGCGGGGGCAGCTAGGGCTGAGAGTTCAGCCCTGCATGGCTCTGCCTGCTTGGCCCTGGATCTGAGACCTGTCCCAGGCCTCCTACTTCCCATCCCGCAAAGCCCAACTTTCTCCCTGGGCCTTCACCAGGCCAGGCTCTGCAGGCTCGGCCCTGCCACCCTGGAGCTCTGGGCCTCCTTCAGAAGGCATCCCCCTTGAAGCGTGTCTGCTTGCTTAGCTCCAGCAGGAGCTGACCAGTGGGCAGCCCAGGAAGCAAGGCAGCAACCCGGGCGAGGCCAGGCTGCCCCACGCCCTCAGCGGGGACTCAAGGGGAGCGCCCACTCCTCCTCCTTTCTGTGCTGAGATGCCCCCCACTCAACAACTGCCATTAAAATAACAAGTTTCTGTTACAATCTAAACATTCCCACATCGCATAAAGGGTTATATTACACCCGAGTCACTCCCGGCCCGTGTTTGCACAGAAAAGCTCACGGCAGGTCCCCCCTCCTGACGAAGTGACTTATTAAAGTTTAAACAGTAATTAACAGAACAATAAAAATAAAGGGATGTTTGGGGAGTCATAGCGCACACAGGGTTTTTGGCAGTGCCAGCAGTTTTTCAGTGCCCTGCGCTGGCAGCAAAATGCGACTGTGAAGCCAGCGGGGACGGAGGACGGGGCCGGGGCTGGGCCAGAAAGACTTCAGGCCTAAAGGGCGAGAAAGAGAGGGCGGACTGGAGGAGAGGGATGAGGGGCCTGGGGCATCAGGGTGGGTGCGGTGCGTGCAGGAGAGGGGGTCTACAGGGAATCCACTGGAAGCTTCATGAGGTCAGGAGGGGCGAGGCCAGGGCCCAGCCTGGCCCTAGGCACTTCCGGGAGCTCAGTGCCTCAGTCACATCCAGCCAACTCCGGCAGGGATCTGGCTGGGGGAGGCGTCGGGTCCCCTGGCACCGTGGGCATTACAAGACCCTGCAGTTAATGATTCCTGGGGCTGGACTCCAGCCACTCTGGGCTTCTCTCCTAGTTGGGCAGTGCCTCCTCTCAGCCCCTGCTCCTGCAGCCAGAGCACCCCGAATACTCTCCTGAAGTCACTAGCCCCTATTCAGCATGAGTAAGGACTCAGGGGAATAGATTTCCTTTCTTCCCCCAGGAGAGGGAGACCAGCCAGCCTAACACATGACAGGCCCCACCTAAAAGGAGAAGGTACCCAGCTAGTGAGGCCAGGCAGACCCCCACTGGGGAAGTTCTTTTTTTTTCCAGGGTTGGCAGGGGGCTGGACCTGTGGGGCTGTCAAAGCTGAGCACCCTGGGGTTAGCAGGGCTAGGCCAGTGATCTTCAGCCTCGCCTTTTCTGCCTCCACAGTTCCACCCCCAGGCTCAGACACCTGGCTGTAGGGGAGGCATGGACAGGTCAGGATGGACAAGGTGCCCAGCCCTGGCAGCTAGAGAGGGACCTTGGGGAGAGGAGGGATGGGCTCCTCCTGGACCAAGGCCAGCATGCCTAGTGCTCATTCCTCAAAGCCTTGAGGGCCGGGGAAGAAGGGACAGCAGGAACCCACCACAATGAATGTGCCATGTCAGGGGTGGAGACAGACCCATGCCAGCCAGGTGAAGACACCAAGGTGCTGCTGGGCTCGCCCTGGCCATCTAGGGCCCCCAGCCACCCTCTCACTCCTTCCTCTCAGACTCCCATGCTGGGGGCGGGGATGTGCTCTCCCAGGGCTGTCCTCTGACCTGACCATCCCAGTGCCCATCCCCATCCTTTCTCTCCAAGGAGAGCCACTGAAGGATCAAAGCTCTCTCCTCACCACATAGGACTAATTCCAAAAAATAGTTTTTCAGTAGAGCATCCCCAACTCAGGTGCTTCCCAACAGGGCAAAGGGTCAACTCAGGGACACCAGGAAACCACGAGGAGTCTCCCTCTTGGGCTTCTCCATCGCCCTCTGTGCTTCAGTATGCCAACCTGCCCAGGCCTACCCTGGGATCTTATTTCTGCAGAAGCTTCCCTCCACCTCGGTGCCTGCCATCAGCAGCCCCAGACCAGCAGCAAGCTCAGAGACAAGCCGTGTGCTCAGAGCGAGTGGCCCCGTGGGTCCCTAGTGCAGGCTCCTCCCCATCACAGCACACGAGCTGGCATGAGTAGCTGTGAGCTGGGCGTGGAGGTGAGATGCTGGGCTGGAGCGACAGACTCTAGCCTCTTGTTTCCTGGGATCTGGGTCCTGGGCAGCTGGTGGGCACAAAGAGCAGGGGCTCTGGCTCTGGATGGGCCCTTGTGGCACCGGGTATGCCACTGGCTCTCACCAAGACTCCTATGGATATAGTCAGCCAGGGAATGCAGGGCCCAAAGATCTCAGTGCTGCCTGGGTTCTGGGCACTCACAGCTTTGCCCTGGGGATGCGGAGGAAAACCAGCAGCTTTTCTCCCCCCCTTTCCTGGGCAGGGCTTTCTGGGGCTCCATCCAGCCCCCTCACCCCCCCACCAATGAGTGACTCATGGTAAGGGGAGAGTGGAGGGTCGAGGTAGAGAGAGCTTGAGGAGGGGGCAGGCGATGCTTCTCCAGCCTCCAGCTGCTCTGCTTGGGAGTCAGGCTGGAAAGAACGACAGGAGCTCAAACTCCCTCACAGCTGGAGGAGGCAGACTGAGTCACCCAGCTCCAAAGCCAGGTTGGGGAGGGAAGGGGGGGCAGGGGCAGGTGCCCTCAGGGTTAGGAGAAGGACTGGTGGAGGACAAAGCAGAGGGTGTTTGGGGGGCATTGAGAAAGGTGGGCGGGGGCAGAGGCCTTCTAATGTATATGCTCAAAGGTGGGCAAACGGGGAGACCACTGCTCATCCCCATTTGCTGTTTCTAGGACCTCCATCCTTTTTCTCATCCCAGGGGCATGGCAAGGAGCTCTGGCTGCACAAGGAGCTCCCCAGGGCAGTCTGCACCCAGCTCACACACACTGTCCTAGATTTGCACAGAACTTTAGAGCTGGAAGGGGACGGAGGCCCAAGAGGTTGAGAGACTTGGCGAAAGCCCAGGTCACTCACTGATCAGGACTAGACAGATCTAGGGATCTGATCTCCAATCTGAGCCCTTTCATGCCCATGTATCAAACTGCTACACATTTCTGTTTTAAAGGGGAACTTTCTGCAGCCTTTGAGACTGCTCCAGGACTCCTGGGCCCCAAACACCACATGTCCTCGCTGCTGGGGAGGGTTCGAGCCACATGCTGGTCCTCCTGGGCAAGGACCCTAAATGGCTCTGAAGCAGCATCTCCAGGGTAATAGGCCTGGAAGTCAGGCTTCCCAGCACTCTAAGGGATATGCATGTGGAGGCTGGCTCTGTGGCCTGACCTATCCACTGGAAATGGGTAAGACATGTGTTGCAGACGGAGGGGATCTTTCTCCTGCAGGGACCGAGACCCTCAGACCTTGTGAATTGTGCTAGGAAGGGGAAACAGGACAATCACTATTCCGGGATTAAAGGAAGGGCCTGGGACAGAGGCCCAGGAAAGGAGGTGGGGAGGGCAGCAGGTGGCAGAGGGACAGCGTGTACAACACGCCACCGTGCCCTCCCTACAGCCCATCTCCACAATCCCCTTGGCTGAGGCCAACGACGACGACATGAGGGGACTAATTTAGGAGTATTTTTAAAACTGTGGCCCTGGTGGAGGGGTTTAGCAGTTGTCAGCCATCTGGAATAAGGAATTACAATCACCTCCCTAATCCTATATTCCGTAAATCCTAAAGCTGGTTACAGAGTGAGGAAGAGGCAGCAGGTGGGTGGGGGTGGGGATGTCTGTTCCAGAAAGGGGCAAAGCCCAAGGAAGTGCCCACAGGCTGCGGCAGCACCTTCCCTCCCCCTCGGAGTGTCAGGGGCTGGGGGCAGGGGCTGAAAAGCCCTGTGTCCTCTGAGCCCCTCAGCTCCCCACCAGCACACGCACACTCACTCCCCAGGCCGCGCCGGCTCGCACAGGGGCCGTCAGGTAAATTAGATCTGAAAGCTGACAATTTCTGACCATATTTCCTTGATTATTTCAAACAAATGCACAGCAGCCGCTGTAAGGAGATTAAAGTGACATAAACGTCCCGAGTGGGAGGGGGGAGGGCAGAGGATTCAGGTCACCCCCATCCGTCCCCCGCCTGACAGACGCTATATCGCTATCCAATCCAATAAAAAATCCCCCCCTTTTGCTTTAATTAATTTTACAGCTAGCTTGCTTAATTACTTTCAATCAAAATCCTCCTGCCATCGCAAAATTAGAGATGGTTGAGCTCCATTAGCCTAAATTCTTCATTTCCATATAGAAAAGAGGCTGTCTGCAGAGCCAGCCTGGGCCCCTGCAGGATCGACGCCCGTCTGCCTGCCCGCTGCCAGCCAGCCCACTCCTGGCTTCCGCTCCCTGGCTAGCTCTGGCCCCTGCATTTCCCCTCATTCTCCTCCACTGCTGCTCCTTGGGCTCAGAGGAGTTGAGGTCCAGGAGGTGTCCCAACTCTTCCCCAGGATTCATGCAGGGACTGCAGGGCTGGGCTGAACTAAAGGGCCAGGGCTGGCGTGAGCTCTGGACCAGAGTCTGATGCTTCTGAAGAAAGGGATGGCCGATCCTGGGATCCTGCTTCCTTGCTAAAGGGCCCCTGCTGCTTCCCAGACAGTCCCTGGCAGCCCAAACCTCGGCCAGCTGGGGCAGTTGGTTTCCTGGGCCCTCTGCCCCACCCCTCCTCAGGAAGCACAGCTCCCAGCAGTGCAGGAACGCTCCTAGCCATGGATTTAGGCCCCGGTCAGTATAGACCCCTGGAACCGACGTCACGCAGGGTTCCCTCTGCAGATTCCTGGCTGGAGAGTCATTGCTTACTGTCAGAGCGGCTCTAGGGCCAGCTGTCCCGATGGTGCTACAATGCAGCCAGCAAGCCCCCATAGACTCTGGCGCTCTCTTGGGGCCCGTCATGGGCCCCTCCTCCCCCTCCCATAGCGCTGGTTCCCAGCCTGCAACAGCTGCTTCTCCACCCCCAGCCTGGGTCCGGTGGGTGGTAGGTCTGGGCCCTGTCCATATCCTGTGCTGCACCGGCTCCCTACACCTGTCTCACCCTTGCAGCCCCCAACCCCAATGCCGGAAGCTCCACTTCAGGTTTTCCATGCTACAGCCCCGAGTGTCACCACAGGGTCCAGCCCAACCTGGGCTCCAGCTGATTAAGGATCTGCAACAGGATGTAGGGATTACAGTAAAACCTGGCTCCGGATCTACAGGGGCAGCGGGCCAAGCCCTGGCTCCCGGACTCCCCTCCCCTTCCCTCCCTTTCCCTCCCCTTTTAGCATGGCCCCCTCCCAGCCAAGCTGCCAAGTGAGGCAAGAAGGCCGAGGCTCTCAACCCTTCAGGGGGTCTTGACTGGACTCTGGGAAGTGGGTGACAAGGGGTGGCATTAAGGGACCCAGGCCAAGTCTGGCAGAAAGGGAGGGCTGGGGTGGGGTGGGGTGGTAAAGGGGGTTATGGCTGAAGTCTACCCTGGACCCTTTCTGCTGCTCTCAGGACAGAAAGCCAATCCAGTCCTCCTTTTCGGGAACCAGTGTGGACACAGGGTGTCCTGGGCCTGGTCTCTGGGCAAAGGCTGAGCAAAGTGGAAAGAAAGCACTCTAAAGGCTCCACAGGGCCCTTCCAGGCAGCAGGCTTGCAGCTGCCCCACAGCTATGGCTACGGCTATGGCTGGATGATGCTGGGGTGTAAGGCCAGCTCTGGGGGTGGGTAAGGGAGCTGAGCCCGAGCATCCATGCCTGTCCTCCTGGACACCAGGGACCCATGGGTCAGTCTCAGGCTCCTCACTGGTCCTGCTCTAAGGGTTAAGTCAAGTCTTTCTCCTTCTGGTTTGGTTGAGTTTCTCGAAGATATCCTGAGCACCTACTGACACTGCCGGTTCTGGCCCTGGGGATCCTAGGAGAATGGTTTCAGGTCTCAGGGAGCTCAGAGTTTAACAGAGAAGACACACCAGCGCCAGGCGTGTCACACACCACTGAGAGGACAGAGGGGAGGCCGACTGCAAGGAAGGCATCCTGGAATGCAACCCGTGGAGAAGGTAAGGAGGGGAGGTGAGCGGATGCACAGACACACTGCCCCTCCTGCGGCTCTGCCCTCCATTCAGGTCTGTATTCTCTCTCCTGCCCCCTCTTCAAGGAGTCAATAGGAAAGCGGACTAGGAGCAGGAAAGGCTGGAGCAGCCCCAGTCCTCAGAGGCACTTCCGGACTGTCTGGGTGCTCTCCCTCCCACTGGGGCAGGGCTGAGCCTCACTCCTGTTTTGCTCCTGATGGCCATGCCTGGCCCAGGTGGCTAGAGGCAGCAAAAGGACAGATGGAAGAGTAAGTTCAGGGTTAGTGACCAGAAATCAAAGGGCACAACCACCGTGGGGTCCATGGCCCAGACTCTATACCCAACCTGCCAGCCAGCACGTGCAGGTCAGCACCGCCTGTCCCCACGCCTGCAGCACACTGCTTCCTCCTAGGGCTTGGCTTCCCCTCCTCCTACGCATCCTTCAAGGGTCCCAGCTGAGATTTCTCTTCCTCTGGGAGGCCCCCTGGGATTGTCCCCTTCCTCTGTCCTCTCTCTGCACCCTGCTCCCTGCTGCAGCACTTCTGTGGTAACTTGTTTAATTGTCCCTCTACCTTGAGAGACTTTAAGATCCATGGGACAGGACCACTGTTTCGGCACAACATCTGGCCCAATAAATATTTACTGAATGAATACAGAAAACTAAGTGCTTCTCAAGTTCATTAGGGCAGAGCTGGAACCCAGGAGTGTGGCCTGACTTCTGTCCCAAACTCCGAAGAGCTCTAGGAACCTTTCCTGTCTGCGAGAGTGGGGATTCCCTGGGTGAGATCGAGCTTTAGCACCCTCTCTTGGGTCTCTTGCCCTCTTGAGCCCCAGGCTCACCTCCAAATGTCCTTCAGGGGCTCTGCCTGGAGAACAAAAGAGGCCCCAGTTGTCCCAGCATTTCTCTGTGAGAGGAACAACTGTCGCAGGCCAGTGCCTTTCTGAGTAAATCCAGCAACTGTCTGCAGTGAAGTGCAATTCTCTCCCTCACCTCCTGTCCCTGTCCCAAAAAGGAGAGAAGGAGATTGAAAAAAAGATGGGGGGTAAATCCCATTCCAAGCCCTACAATCTCCATACACCCGCTCTCAAGTCTGTCTGAAAATGTTATGAACACAAAGAGGGCACAGGGACAGCCACCTGCTGTCCCGGACAACTGGGACAGCCGCAGCTAAGGGTGAGGCAGTGAGATCAGGACCCAAAAAAAGGAGGTGAGAGAGCGAAGGATGGAGAGGAAGCTGGGAGAGCGAGTGGGCATGTTGGTCCTCCCCGCCTCCTCGCCCTGTAAGGGAAGATCAAGGTAAAAGGAGAGAAGCGGAGGCCAGAGATCAGCTGGCCCTGCAGGTGCAAAGGGAGGGTCAGAGGACAAGGACAGGGAACCGGTGGGCCCAGAAAGGCTCGTGGAGGCCAGGTGGAGTTGGGGAGGTGGGAGGTTTACGTGGGGCAGTGGGTACAACGGGGAGACATGGAGGAGAGAGAGAGAAGTTGACTGGGGAAGAGGGAGCGAGGTCTATTAAAAACCTCTCAGTGCATAACACAAAATGTCAGGGTTTATAGCTTCATTCTTGGCTTTGCCGGGACTAAGAACCCTGAACAGAAATGTCACTGCTTGTCATGTTTAATCACCTGCTGTTTGTTAACACCTTCCCTGCAAGGAGCCTGTCTCAATCTGCCCCTGGGCCCCCGAGGGACCCGGAACAGAAAACATCCCCAGCTCCTTCTCTGGGCTCCTGGCCCTGCCATGGGCTCTTCAGGGAGGAGCTCTATCCTCCTCCAGCTGAAGCCCTCCCAAAGAGCCCCAAAGTGACCCTCCCTATTAGGCAGACCAGAGAAAGGGACCCCATGTGTCCTATCAATAGGCCATGACCTTAGCCAGCGGGGCTGGTGTGCTTGGAGTGGCCGACACTGGGCCTTTCCTGCTCCTTCTGCCTGGCTTTCCAGCCTGTCTGTCCATTCTGTCTATACCACCCTGTTCCCTGCCCTGCGGGTACATGAAGATCCACAAAGGAGGCCCACTCACATCCCTGCAGCCTGGAATTCACCAATCTGTCTGCTTGAACAGCAACTGCCACATAACATCTAACATCCAAAGCCACCATCCTTCCAGTCACAACCCGGATCACACCATCTGTGGTTCTGGTTTGGCTCTCTCTCTGAGCGTGCCTTCCTGGGTTGTTTAGGCTAGAAATTCTCAGTCCTACTGCCCCATAATTCCTTCCTCTGGGTTGGGGGTAGGTGTGGGGTGCAAGGGTAGAACAGGCCACTCAAGAAGCACAAGTCTTCCCAGGGACACCTGGCTGTTGCGTGCCTCAGAAAGCACAGTGTGGTCAGCACCAGAAAAGGAGCAGGGTCTTCTCAGATTACACCCAAGTGAGGACCTGGGCAAACTCAGTATAGCCCCAGGCTAAAACCCCACTTGGAGACAGCTGTCTGCAAAGCAGCAAGTTCATCCTGCGCAGTTCCCAAGGTAAGCCATTCTTCTAGCAGCAACAAAGGCCAGCAGGGATACCCACTCACAAGCTGGGCTGAAGTGGTCTTCTAGTGGGCCAGGGGAAAATGTCTCCAATTTCCTTCCTAGTAAAGTCTCTGCTTACACAGAAACATATCTGAATAGCATGTATCTGTGAACCTGTCTCCTAGGAAAATGCCCATTCATTCAGACGTGCTTCCTGAAGTGCCCTGCGCCCAGTCCATTCACTTCCATTTCGCCAGAGAGACAAGTCAGAGCTGTTCCAGCCCTCTGCAACCCTTCCCTGCAGACAAACAGGAGCGCCCCTCTCTCAGGAGATGGGCAGTAATGGATGCCTTTAGAAAAGACGGCTTTCCTCCAAAAAAGCTCAAAATGCATCTGCATCAACAACTACATTTTATCCTGCAGGGAAGGCCCAGGGACGTGTCCATGCATTACAGGTGGGATATACATGGGACGCAGAGATGTCTGGGGACACGGGCCAGGCAGCACAGTAAACACCCAGGGCTGGAAGCCTGTGCATCCTCCACTCAACACTGCCATTTGGAACGGTCCTCAGGGAAGCCCGTCTTCCCCCTGGGAGGGAAGCCCCACTCCATATCCGTCTCTTGGGATTTGGGAACAAACCTGGCAGTGTCTCTGGGCCTCCTGTTTCACCTGTGAAATAGGACAACTCCTTGTCTTTCTCGAAGGAACTTATGAGCGAGAGGGCAAGTTTTTGGGAACCAGTGCCCTGTGGCTCCCGGGGAGGCATGTGCACACCCACATGAGCACACTCATACCTAGCTAGCTGAGCGCAGAGCCTGTGAGCAAGCCTGGTTAGCACAGGGCAGTTTTAGGTGGAGCCAGCTGTAAGTCACCCATCCTGGACAGAGACGTACTCAGTTCAGGAGGTGCATGAGCTCTCCAGGACCCTGAGGGAGGGGCCATGTTAAGCCCTCCTGCCTCTAAATAGGGCTGACCACCCGTCCCAGTTAGCCCGGGACCGAGGGGGTTCATGGGACATGGGTCTTTCCAGTTCCAGGCAAACTGGGGTGGTCAGTCACCCTACCTCGAGGTTACCACACTGCTGACTACACAGTTCTTTTTTTTTTTTTCCTTTTTGTCTTTTTTACTGACCGGTAACGGGATCGCAACCCTTGGTGTTGCACCCGCACCACGCTCAGCCAGTGAGCGGGAACCGGTCTCCACATGGGATCCGAACCCTCGGCGGGAGCGCCGCCGCGCTCCCAGGTGGCGCACTCTCCAGTGCGCCACCGGGCTGGCCCCTGACTACACAGTTCTGACAGTGGGAAACTCTGCCCAGAGTCTAACTAGTATGGGGTCCTACCTTCTCAGGTGCCAAGAGGAGTGCTCTCTCTCCTGGGGGGACTGATGACATGGGGCCCTCCCATGCCCGTCTGGGGTTTTAAAAGCTGGTCGCTGTGAAAGGGACCATGAGCACACATGGAACACATCCTCCCAACCAATTCAGCAGGTCATGGTGGCCACGGTGGAGCCCGAGAAGAAGCCAGGGAGCAAGGACCAGCCTGAGGTATAGGGGGCCTTGTGGTCTAGAACCAAGACCCTTGGATTTATCAGACGAGCACGGCCTCCCAGTCAGGGCCCCTGCTATCATCCTTTCATTAATTTACTATTAGATGGGAAATTACTCCTCACCCAGGAATATAAGTTTTCATCTTATTTTAAGTTAGATTCTTAAAGCAATTACCAAGGCATCTGGCGATGACTTCACCACTGCAGCCAGCCCCTGGAGGGGAGAAGGGCAGCCCTGAAGCTGCACAGGCCCCTGGCTCCAGGCTCCTGAGGGGAGTCTGGGGAGAGCTGGGAGTCCCTAAACACCTGTCCTCGGTCCTGGGAGGGAAGCAGGGGGCACACTGCAATCTCTGATATTTGCTGTTTGTGGAAAAACTCCTTTCCAGCACCACCTGCCCCATGAACCCGCTGGTGACAGTTGCTGAAAAGCCTCAGCAGCTGGTGCCGCGGGAGCATTTTCTATTTTTAATTGTTTGATCGGAATATTAACTCATCTAGGCCCATTCCCAAGACATATTTCCCAGCCAAAGGGTTCCCCCATTTCTCATACCTTCCTCTCTCTTTCTCTACCTCTCTAGTCAGAAACCAACTTTGAAATTAATAATTGGAGACACACAGAGCTTAGTGAATTTGCAAGGGATCACAGCACTGAGAGAAAAAGAATGCAGGCTCCTCACCAACCTGGAGGAGCCCCTCAGAGCTGGCCTCTGCTCTTTTTTCTCTCTGAGCAACTGATCCTCAGCTCCAGGGCAGAAGAGGGGAGAGGCTGGCCCAGCACCCAAAGGCACTGCGACTTCTATCTGATTCCCTCTCTTCCTGGCTAAATGAGACTTTAGCATCATACTCTCCTCCGGTCAGTCCACTGACAATCTGCTCACTCGTCACCCTCGAGGGCAGAGCAGAGGGGCTGGGGACACCCAGGAACCTCCCAGGAAGGGCAGGGAGGGGGCACTGGAAGGGAGACACATGCCCCTGGGCTCAGAAGGTCTGGGCAAGAGGCTTTCATTTCGGCTTCTGTTTCTGAGAAGAAGGGAGCCTGTAGGAGAATCAGGCAGTAACTCCTCTGCAGGGGCAACACCATGGGCTCCTGGCCCATCTACCAGGCAGGTCACACAATCCAGCCCAAGCTATGTGCCACTTGACTTTGAGATGGACCATGCTGCTGGGAAGAGACAGCTTGGGACAACCCAACCTGCAGGCCCCTGCCTGACCCTTCCCCAGGAAGGCCCCCCCACCCCACCCAGGAGCCATGTGGTGGCCCCGCTCTTCCTACACGCCCTTGGCCCACTGCTGTGCTTCTCTCTCAAGGTCACAGGGCTGTCCACACCAGGAATATTTACTCACCAGACTGGCCCTGTTAGCGGCACTCACCACAAATATGCTTTCTGATAAAGTTGGCAGAAAAAAATTCTAGAGCTCAAAACAATGTCAGAAATCATCCCCCACCCCCAACAAGTGAGGGCGTGGTGGGGCCTGGAAACAGGTCACATAACCAGCTGGGGGACAGTCCTGGGGGAGCTTCGGTCACTCTCCCTCTCACTTTCTCCTTCCTGTTTTACCTCCCAGCATACAGCCCGTTGCCCAGGGGACCGAGGACTGGGGACAGTTCTGAGCTGAGTACTGTGTCTTGAGGAGCAGTCTTCTCGGTGGCCTCTGGAGGACAAGGCCGGGCAGCCTCTTACCTTGGCTGCTCCCTGGGCCGTCTCACCTCACTGAGCCCCCTCCCCCCGCCCGGTCCTCCCTCTGTGCACATGGCTTTAATGTTTTTATTACCTGTTTGACTCGCTGCCTTATTGCTTCTCCCCTTAATGGGGCCGTAACCGTGGAAACGAGGAATAAACGGCCACCAGAAAATGAGATGATTAAACAGGTCACCCTGGCAAAACAAACTCAGCCAAAGAACCTCTGGGTGTGGGGAGGGTAGGCTCCCCCTCCCCCACCCATGGCCAGAAGGCTTGGACCAGGTCCTGACCACACTTCCCTGTCCCTAAAAGGACTGGGGCAGATACAGCGGGGCGCCCCCTGCTGGGTGGTGGAGCATTTCAGCAGTCTTTCTGCAAGGCAGTCCCCTGGATTGCTGAGGCCTGGGGCTCCTGGGCTGAAGGGGTACAGGCAGGGAGGCGCCAGTCTAAAGGGAGGTGAAGGCCACGGCCAAGGAGAAGATGCACTTCCTGGTGACACAAACTTCCAGGAGTCTCTCCCTGCTGGTTCCTGGATGCTTCCTGCCTTCTCGCTGATTTGGGGTCCCCCCACCTAAAGCTCTACCTGGCTCCTCTAATCTCTTGTTCTCATGCAGCACGTTCCCTCCCAGGGACCCCCTTAGTCCGTGGAGAAAGCCCTGTGACACAGGCCAAAGCTCATCTTGGAAAGGTTACCTCTGGGAATCCCTGGTCTTTGGAGCCACAACATTTGTGCAACCCCTCCCCTCTCCCCAAGCCACGCAGTGCCCTGGTCTCAGCCCAGGAGGCAGCAAGAGAAGGCCCCTTCCTTGGCTTTAGGAAGGGGTCTCTGCAGCCAAGCGCCTCTGGCACTGGCAGAGCCTATGGGGCCAGAAGCGCCAGAAGAGACTCCAGAGGGCAGGCCTGTGGGATGTTCTAAGAACAGATCCCACAGCCAGCTCAGGAGCAGCCAAAACACCACAAAGTGGGGTAGAGGTCCGAAGTTCTGGCAATCTGGGCTGCCCTAAATACAAGCCCACCCCCGTCTTTCTGGCTTTATTCCCTGTACTGGGTCTGCCTGGCTGGAGCGGTCCTGGAAGTGGGGAGCAGGATCAGAGAAGACAGACATGCTGTAGTGAGTCTGCTCAGGAGGGGAAATAAAGGGGAGGTGGGGATGGGCAAGGGAGAAAGTCGAGGAGAGCCCCAGACCACCCTTTGGCTACTGCCCACTTGTCCCCCACCAGGCAGAAGACCTACCATCCAGCCCAGCCCCAAGCCAATGTCATAATTAGGGGCTACTGTGGGGCCCGCATCCAATCACCCAACTCCTATCTTTATCCTTATGCCCCCTTGCCCCCTTCATGTCATCCCAAATCCCAGCCCAACTCCTTCCTATAAACCAGGTTCTAGAAAGCTCTCGAGGAGCTAAAACCCAGGTGCCATGGGAATCGGTCAACATTTCCTGCCTTCCTCCTTCTGGCCCCACTAAGAAGCCAGGGGCACTTGGGGAAGAGGCACATCAATCAATCAATTCCACTGGCACTTACAGTGGGAAGATGTTCCCAGCCCCACCCCAAGCAGTGGGAGGAGATGTCAACACATCAACTCACATCTAATGGTCACCATTAGGAGCAGCAGTAGCAGCAGAAAACAAAGTTTCTGGCCTTGGCCTCCTGGGGACCAGGGCATGTGCATCTGAGTGCTGCCCTGGCACACGAATGTCATGGGTATACCAGATCCTCAGAGCAGCAGGCCCCCAGCCAGCCACTTATCTCTGTCCAGGGCTAACTGGGTGTGAGGCTGGAAGCGGGGGCGGGCGGCGAGCAAGAAGGTAAGCAGGAAAGACTGGGCTTTAGGGAATGGGGACGCCTGGGCAAAAAAGGCAGGAAAATGTGGTGGCACCACGGGAAACAAGAGTTCGGCTTTCAGAGGAGGCAAGGAGAACAAGGCGTGAGAGAGAAGAGACCAGGAGAAGGCTGGGTGGAAGTCTAGAAGGCATTGGGAGTGGAGGGACATCCTATAAGGCTACTCCTTCACGGAGCTCCCTGAACCCCTGCTCCTGGCTCCTCTCCCTCCACCAAGCAGGTCCTGCAAACTTGGGGGTGACCAGGCAGTTTTCACTTCTACATCTCTTGCAGCAGGAGCTCCTCTGACGCTTACTGAATTATGGGCCCCACCACCTGCATGGGGTCTCTCCCCACACAGGGGAGGATATGTCCTGATGAGTCTCAGGTGTGAGGTGCTAGTCCATGGTCAGGGAGCCAGAGGGGCACATGCTGGACCACCATAAACCACCCAAGTGAGGCAGTCTGCTCCTCCTCTGCATGCTGGGTCACCGGTCTTCCTCCTCCTCCTCCCCTCTAAGCTCCTTCTTAGTCTTGCTGTACCTGGGCCCAGACACCCCTGGAACAGCTGCTGCTGGCCTTGGGGATCCATAGGCGGTAATTACCACAGAGAAACTTCCTTCCCCCTGGGAAGATGAGGAGGAGGAGGATGAAAAGGAGGAGAAGGTGGTGGCAGCAGCCAGGTTGGTCTGGGTTTAAAAACCTGCTCAATCCCTGCACTGGCCAGCCATAAACAAACAAACAAACAAACAAACAAACAAACAAACAAATAAATAAATAAATAAAGTACCAGCTCAGGGAGGGCAGTGTTAACTGACAAGCTCTGGGACCTGGGGGCGCTGAGGAGGTAGACAGGGCTGGAGAAATGGCCTGACCCTTCTAAGAATGGCAGGCCAGCCGGAGGAGGCTGATGGGGGGGACACACCACTAGCCTGGCTGGGTCCAGGAAGAAGAGCAGTGGGGCCAAGAGCCTTCCGAGCCCCACCCAATCCCCTGCCCAGGCAGTGGGCAGGGACTGGAGCCAGGGGCAGCCTCTTTAATGAGGAGATGCTGCTGCTGTGACTCAGCCCTCCAAAGGTGACTCCATTTATTTTATTTTTCCATCATAAAAACCCAAGCTGCAACTCAGCCAGATTCCCTGGCTGTGGGGGTGGGGGAACACCGGCAGTGCCGATGTCTGACTAACACTGGCCCCTGGTGCCTTTCTTGGAGAGTTAATGGGTTTCCCCGACTGGTCCCTACCAGGGATAAAGGGCCTGGGGTGGGGTCTCTCTAGGGATCCTTTCAGACCTGCCCTTAATGCCTCTGCCTCCTGTTGGAGAAGAATGGCTATGCTAGGCCTTTTATCCTTGGGTTTGGCTCTGATGTCCTGTAACCAGTACTAGGGCTGGTTCAAAGGGCCACTTTACAGCCCAGAGCTGCCTGTCTCAAATGCTTCCTATCAAAGAAAATGTCCAAATGATGTGCTTCTTGCCCTGTCCACTCAACCTTTCCCTCCAAGATGGTCCCACTAAACAAAATCAAGTTGGGAGCTGGACAGCCAAAGACCTTAAAGGTTATCTAATGCTCAAGTCCTTCCAAACATCACTGCCCGGTGCACAGCCAGCCTCTGTTTGAATGGTACCAGGAAATGCACTATTTCCGAGACAGACCATTCTGTCCTTGGCTCTGACAGCTCCTTCCTGCCAAGATGGCACTGTAGCACCAACCCCCTGCAGCAGACTGGCAAAACCAGTGCCCAACCTGACTGCAGGGGTTGGTCCCAGCTTAGACTGGTTGAGTGGGTATACCTGGCCAAGTAAAGGCTAGAGGAAGGAAAACCGAAGGCAATCTGATCTACCCCCAACCCTGCATGGAATCTCTTTCTGCAGAAATAGCAGAACAACCTTCCCAATCCCCAGTACATGCTGGGTCGAAGGCATAACCAGAGTTACCATCGAGGTTCCTAGAAGTCCCCACTGTTGGCAAGGCCCTGGCCCATAGAAGTTCTGTGAGTCTGGAGGTGGGCTGACACTCAGGCAGCAGAGGCCTGAGCAGTCTACACTGTGGCTGGGACAAGCCAAGTTCTTTGCTCCCTGGGGCCAGATATCACCTGAAAGAAGTCTGAAGTCTTTCCTCTCGTACCTGGAGACTGTGAGCTCTCAAAGCATGTGGCTACTAGGAAATTCCACTCCAAGAACCAGGCTAATGAGTCAACCTGGCTCGGCTCCCTTGACCCCACCTTTCCTGGCCTTCCCACACCTGAAGCCTGGGCCAGTATTCAATTGGGGGGTCTTCTTGCAATGTAAGGAGATCCCAGCCTGGAGCCCCAGCAGGAAGCAGAAACAGGCCTGGCTCAGTGAGTGGCATGAATTCCTCCCACTGACTCGCTTCTATGACACAGCTGCAGCCACAGCACAGCACCACAGGTGATGCCACTCAACAGTTCCCCCTGTGGCCTGTGGCCTTCCCTTTGAACTTGCCCTCTTGCCTATTTGGCCCTTTACTTGGTAGAGCCTACCTTGGATCCACTATCGGACAGCTCTAGCCCTGGACATCCCTTCCCCTTCTTCCCAAACTCCCCCTAGAGAGAGAGGGGCAATTACAACCAGATCCTGATAATCAAGGACATGTCCCTTCTCAAAGCTTCACTGTTGTCTCATAGCCTTTCCCACCCTGACTTCCAGTTGTGTTCAGGGCCCAGGAATCAGCAGGGGGGCTAATCCTGAGCAGCTTCCCAACTACAGGATGGATTCACCTGTGTCTGAAGCTTCCTCCCTCTCCCCCTCCTCCCTTCCAGCTCCCTCCTCCAGGGAAATCACTCTAAAAGGGCCTAATGGAACTATGTCCTCTCTTCCTCTCTCCTCCCTCCCTCTGTCTCTTTCCTTTTTTTTTTTTTTATTAGCATTTGTGGAATTTATTCCCAAACTCTCCTAATCTTCCGTACACAACCATTTGATTTGCATAACCCAACCCCCTCTCATAAAAACTGGCTGCTAGTTTAATTAAAAAATGTAAATTTGCTGTCATCTCGGGGCCTGGTGAATTAGGACGACATCGGCATTTTTTATTGCTAAAGACGTCCAGATTGATCCAGCCCTTGGCTGAACTATGGTGAGAGAAAAGAGGTCTCCATGGCCTGAGAATCTTGAGGTCCTGCTCTCCCTTCCTGAGGAGCCTTGATTCTCCCACCACTGAATTACTTACGGCTGGAGTAATTTCTTATGGCTTCAGGACGTAGATATGTACTGGGCTGGAGGGGACGCGAACCCATGATCCAAGGCTTGTTGGGTCCCTGGTGCTAGCAATCCTTTGGGACCTGTGTCTTCAGACTTGTACTGCACTATAGAGGCCCATGGCTGAAGCTGCCCATGCTGCCCCCAAAGAAAGAGAGGCTCTCACCGCACCAGTACTGAGCCCTGGCGAGATGAGGCCCTGGCCATGTCCCTTGTCCATTCCAGAGGTCAAGGGAGGTGTTCCTAGCTCCTGAAGATGAGCATGGAGTCAGCCCAGGGACAGGCTTGGAGGGGATCTTGGAGTCCCCCTCTGCTTCCCTTTTATTGTGAAGTGGGGAAAAAGTACTTTTCATTTGAAGTTCTGAGATTAAGTCAAACTTTCAAGTTCAAAGAAGAGAGTAAGACAGTATCACCAGATGACTCCTTCAGGAAACAGAACTTTGACACCCTGGACCTCCCCTCTCTGAGTGGCCACAGTCCAGGCCTGGGTCCTATTGGGAGTGCCTCGCTCCAGCTAGGGGAGGGACCAGCTGACCTCTGGGGCCCTTCTAGCTTCTAGGAAAAGTTTCCAGAGCCTGTCCCTGGAGTACTGCGAGAAGTAAGTCTCCTTAAAGGCCCAGGAGAGAAGCCACAATAGGCTCTGCCACCTGCCTCCTGCCAGGCCAAGGAGGCCCCCACTCCAGTTGGGACATCCCATAGAAGGTCTTTAGAGAAGTGTTTCCAAGGCAGGCTAGGAGGGACTGGTTCGTAAATGGCAGGAGGACGGACACCAGCTCCAGCTGGCACCCAGGTTAGAAGGAGGAAGACAAGAGGACCTGCCTTCCAGCTGAGTAATGCCTCCTGGGTTCCATGTGCCCGCCCACAAGCAGAGGCTCGCCTGCCCCAGGTCGGGGGGTGGTGCATCACCACCTGGCCCATCTCTGAGCTCTGCTTCTTGGCTGGGATGGGTGGGGGCCCCATTTCCGAAGAAAGGGGGTGGGGCCTGAGAGGGAGGTGATGAGACACCTGATTAGAGGTGGGGGTGGGCTGGTTCTCTGTGGGAGTGGAGGGCAGGGAGGGGCAAGGGTGGCAGCAGTGGCTTCAGACACCTTCACCACTTTGCCCAGCAGGGGGTGTCACACCCTTCCTGGGCACAGAGGTCCTGAGGACCTCCACAAGAGATGAGCTAAGATCACACTAGGTGGGACATAATTTTAAAACTCTGTGAATGGTCCTCTTCTCCACAAACACACAACCCCTTCTTAAAGCTGACCACCACGCCACCCACCCCAGGCCCTCCAGTGCTACCTCCTGCCCTTCCCTGCTTACTCTTCCTTGACCTCGGAAGGTCAGATGTCAGCTCATGGGTCCCAAGGGGCAATGCCGTGAACTTGGGCCTACTACAAACAACTCTAAAAGCCACCAATACCACCTATCTCTCTATAAATCAAACAGAACGACCCATAGATCGGTCTCAAGGAATTATCAACCTCTTTATTTCTTTTAAAACACTTAAGAAGAAGACAACTGCTTTTGTCAACGCAGGAGGTGAGGGTCCTGGTCAAAATATGGTTTCAATACAGAGGGCTAGTGGAAAGCCTGAATTGCTTAAGGCAAACCTCACTCTGGGCTCAGCTTGGAACCCCAGATGGAAAGATAAGAGAAATATTGAATAAAATTAGATTAAAAACAATAAAACACCAAAATCTCGGGATAAACTCTGCCCCAGGCCAGCACTGTGTTATCTGGAGCCCTAGTCTAGTCCCCTACTAGGCCCCCACAAACCCAGATGCCTAAATTTAGCAGTCTGTCTGGCCCATCACCACCTCCCAGGATGGGGGCTCAAAAGGGGACGGGAGAGAGTCCTGGGCCCCTCACTTTGAACTGATAACAGCCGCCTCATCCCACAGATTCTCAGGTGAAAAATACTCATTAGCCATAATAAGCAGCTTGATCATCCAACACAGCCTTGTCCCAAATAAATTAAATTCCTTTACCTTGAGACAGTCGCCCCGAAACCAGACTAACCACCTTTCCCAACAGGACGCTGCTTTCAAAAACCAAACCACCCCCCACTAAAAAAATAAAAACACACACCCCACAGCCAGACACATAGATCTTTACAGAGAAGAAAAAAAAAAAAAAAAACAGAAAAAACACGGAGCCATACCCAAAACACGGAGAACAAAAAAGCCCCACAGAAAACCCCTAAATCCTCTCTGGGAAAAAAAAAAAAAAAAAAAAAACAGAAAAAACACGGAGCCATACCCAAAACACGGAGAACAAAAAAGCCCCACAGAAAACCCCTAAATCCTCTCTGGGTGCCCCCCAGCCCCCTCTCCTCTCGGTTCTTTCATAATGACAAGCGTCCCATTAGTCACAGTCACCAAGCAAGTAACAAATAACAACAATATCATCACAAGTCTCGCAATGCAGACAGCAGGGCGAGCAGAGGCGGCCGGCAGCCGACCCTCCGAGGCCACCCCCAGCCCCCGCTCAGCTGCCACCTCATTGGGCTAAAAATAAGAACTTCCGTAAAAGCACCGAAAGAAAAGTGAAAGAGCCTCCTCCCCTGGGTCCCCACCGGCCGGTACCTGTTCCAAGATCCATTCTCCTCTCTTTGGTCCCAAACTCTTCGAGGAACGCCACAAACAGCCGAACAGGAAAGAAGAAAAAAAACCTGTTTAGTGTCTCGCGGGGCCGCCCGCGCCCCCCGCGTCCCCGCCCCGCTCCCATGGCCCGATGGCAGGACGGTGGCATCCCGGGCCGGGGACGCGGCGGCCGAAAGTTTCTCCCTGGGCTGTCGCTCGCCGCTCACGCTCCGGCGGGGCGCGCTCCGAGCCGCTCCTGCCGCCGCCGCCGCCTTCCCTCAGCCAAGCCACGGACAACTCCTCACGGACGCCGCCCCCGGTGAGGGGGGCCCGGCCA
>NW_007726556.1:0-30581 GCF_000696425.1 Galeopterus variegatus | reverse complement strand
CGGGCCCCCTGCCCTCCCCCGCCCCGCTCCGGTACTCACCATCGTCGGAGAGTCGAAAGCCGAATTCACTTAAATAATCAACTTTCATAATACTTAATTAATGCCTAATTGCAACTGATTACTCCCCGAATAACAAGTTGTTTTAAAACCCTGATGTCATTGCTCCTGACGGTAACACTCAGGGTAACAGTTTGGCAGGAGGGAGCGGGGCGGGCGGGAGCGGCCGGGGGCGCTGCCAGGCGCCGAGGTGATTGGCANGCCCCCCCCCCCCCGCCACTGCCGCGAGCCATCGCTGGCGCGTCCTCCCCTCCTTGTCCCTCTGGCCGCTGCCCCGTGGAGGGCCCGCGGCAGGCAGAACACAGGCACCCCTCCCCTCCGCCAAGGTGCCAGCGTCCGGCCACTGCTCCTCCTGCACCCGGGGGGTCAGGCCCTGCCCCCTCCGACGTCGGACCTCATTTCCAGCCAGCTCATGGCTGGACCACGGCGGCGCTTTGTCCCCTCCTTGCTCCTCCTCCTTTTCTCTCCGAGAAGGCAGTTTGGTGGGTCTCCCTGCCATGGCCCCCACACATCCCCAGACGTCCCTGCTACAGCCATTTATGTTGAGATTCCTTAAATGTTAGTGACCCAGTGACCCATTGGACCTGGAGGTGGTGGCCGGATCAGCAGGACGTTGGGCGGTTTTGCTAAGGCCTGGCTCACACTGTCGCCAGCTCGCTCCCTGTCCCTTCCTCGCCTCTCCCAGCTTTCCTCTTTCTACTACCGTTCTCTCCTATTTCAGGAGGGGCCACGCTGCCTTCAGGTGAGGGGAGGGGAACAGGACCCCAGCCCGGCTGTCCCTGGTCTTTGGACAGCATTCAGCAAAATGGCGCTGGCCTATTTTTGCAATATTTCTATTTTGCAAAGGGAGGGACCCAGAGAGGCCTTGGGGCAAAGATGTCAGTGAGTTAACAATCTACTCTTTCCCCTACTTGCCCCTTATTTTTCTTCTTCTTTTCTCCTGATTGCTCTTTAGTTCTAAATGGCCTCCCAGGGAGTTTAGCATCCTTCCTCTATTCAATCGCCCTTCCTGATGCCTTCCTGGCATCTCACAACCTGGCCGACACAACCCTCTACCCTTCAGGCCTGTCCCCATCCCTGTTTAGGAACAGCAGCTGGAGAGGCCCGGAAGTTTTGCTGAGCTTCCCCTGGCCCTGAAATCCCGAATAAGGGAACAGAGCTCCTTAAACAAATCAAGCCACATGCTACCCAAGGCTGGGCCTGGGAGTACAACTGCCAGCACAGGGAAACGAGGCAGAGAGGACCCCGTGCTGTGCTCCCCACATGGATCTCAGAGAGGGCATCTCTGTGTCCAGGACTCCTCTGGGTGCTGCCACCCATTCCTCCATAAAGCAAGGATTCTACCCCCTTGCAGTTTTGGCTTGTAACAACAGGCAGTCAATCCCACCCCCCAATCCTGAGCCTCTGCCTTCCTCTCTGGGCAACCGGGTGTAGAAGGAAGCCTGAAGACTTAGGGGTGATTTCTGGGTGCATTTGAAGGTGTCTGCACAGATGGGGAGCTCCCTGCGTTTGTGACCCACACAGCTTCTGGCTGGCTCTGAATGTCCTTCTGGGCTTCTGCTGATGGTGGTCAGGGCCTGAACCCTAAGGAGGGAATGGGAGGGGAAAGGAAAGTGTCTTCCATTTACCAAGGAAGGGCCAACTGGAGAGGCCACCCAGTAACTCTGGGGCCTCTGGTGACCAGTAACTCTGGGGCCTCTGGTGACCAAGGCAGGATGAGGAGCTGGGAGGAAGGCAGGCCCAGCCACAGCGACGGAGGAGGGAGGCTGGGGCTGCCTGGAGAGCTGCTGCTCTGCCAGGATGGTGGCCATATCAGCCACCGCAGGCACAGCAGGCCCTGCCCAAGAGCAAGGGCCTTCGGTGAGGAGAACGGGTCAGAGAAGCACAGACTGAGGCCAGCCTGGCACGTTAGGATTTGAGACACTCTGAGAAGAAGGCCGGGGCATGGAGGCTGTGGGGTGAGTCAGGGGCTGTGTAACGGAGGGTCCCCAGATTTTTCTCTTTGGGTGTGTGTGCTCATACCCAAAGGAGAGACTAGAACTCAGGCATCTCTTGAGGTTATGGCCCATTTTTGCCTTTAGGACCCTGATGTGGTGACACCTCTGAGACTCTAAGGTCAGGCCACAGGGAGGACATTCATTCCTGGGACTCCAGGGATGGTGCCACGATTCCTCCTGGTCTCTAGGCCCTGGACCCAGAGCCTCCAGCTCCTCCTTAGACGCCCCACCCCCAAGGGAAAAAGAAGCACGGAAACCTACACAGCAATCCCACCCACCCAGGCACCCCACCTCTGTCCCAAGGAAGTCCCAAGGAAGACTCACCCCAGTGGAGCTGCCATCGCAGGCTCCCATTCCCCCCGCACCCCCAGATTGCCCACTCATGCTGTCTCCCTCCCGGGCCTGGGGCCTTCTCCCTCACCAGCCTGTTTACACACCAGGTATCTCATGCTTTATCTGCTCTCATTTTGAATTTGTAACTTTCACATAAACTTGAACAAAGCTCCTTTTGTTCCTGCACCCCACCCCAGGATCCCAATAAACTGGTTCCCTCTGAGGCGACTGGGCCAGGGCACAGAAGCCTTGGCCAAAGGACTGCGTGTGCATGTGAACAAGCATGTTCGCACCTGCGAGGGAGTCCGTGTGTCTGCGTGTGAGCGCGCTCCCCAGGCCGACGCAGGGCGGGGGTCAGGGACAGCAGTGAGCGAGGTGAGCGAGCCACGTGTGGACAGGAGGCTTGGGGGGTGCAGAAGGCAGAGCCGAGGCACCGTGGCATGGGTACGGCACCAGAGGGCGTGGGCCACACACAGGCGGGTGTCAGGGTGGGGGGCAAACGAGGATGAAGGGGAAACAAAGGGGAGAAGGGAGCAGCAGAGCGGGTGGCGGAGCGAGGGGCCGAGGCCACGCTAAGTGTGAGGCAGACACAGGGATCGCATTATGGCAGGATAGGGGCTGGCACAGCCGCACGCTCGGCCCCGTAATCCTGTTAGCCAGCAATCTCCATTCCGAAAGAGCTTCATTTCTTTGTGAATATTTGTAAACTAGATATCTAATGGAAAATTATAGGAAAATTATAGTGAAATTCATGACGGAGAAATCCGATTATCCCTAATTCAATTATGCCATCTTAGCCCACACAGCACATTTCCCATTTTTTTCCCATAAATACCGATGCCAGGGGTCCCGGTAATCAAATAAAATTGAAAATCATCTTCCCATTAAATTCAATTAGCCGCAATTTCTAAAGCCTATCAGAGATTTTAATTACTAAATTATAAAATTCTCCAATGCTAAATTGAAACCAAAAAAATTGCACATCCTTATATTTCAGAGAAAAAAAAAGGGCCAACAAAAATCCTTGAAAAATGCCCTCCTCTCTCTGCCCAGCTCCAAAGCAGGTTCCTCACCTGGAGCGACCTGATAGTGGCTGCCTACTTGCCCAGCTGGGGATGAAGCCAGCAGGCAGAAGAAGGCCCTGGCAGGGGCGGGGGAGATACACTAGTTTAAAAGAGGGGCGAACCACACCCCCCGTGCCAACCAGCTTGAACCTGTACTGGCCTTCCACACTTTGGCTGTCCCAGCTCCTGAGGTGCCCTCATTTCTGTTCCCCACTGGGAAGTCTAACTCTCAGTGCCACCTTCTTGGCTTGTGGATTGGGCTTGGCCTCTGAGCTCTGTATGATTCTCGGACAGCCAGCTTCCTACCCAAGCGCTGGCTCTCTAACCACTCTGCCGAACCCCAGATGGCCTGAGCTCAGTCAGAGGTGGGAGTAGGATGGAGCCCGGTGTTGAGGGTGGACAAATATCACGGGATGGTTCTATGGCCGAGTCTTCTCCAGGGCATTCTCAGGGACCATGGGTCCTGGCAGTGTCCCAGCCTCCTAGGAGAAGAGCTGGGGATGGATATGGCCAAATCTGGCCTCTTCCTGCACTTCCAGCTCATTCTCTGTTCACCTTACACTCTCTTGGGAAGTTGACAGCCCTGAGCTGGCCAGAAGAAATGCTCTTGCCCTGTGGGAGAGGCTCTTTTACCCCCATTTCCTTTTAGGGAAGTGCTGGCCACAACCCCAAACAGTAGCCCCTCCTTTCCCACTCCCTCTGCCCCCACATACCACTTACCCTGCTCTAAAGGGTGCTCTCAGAGTCCGTAGGACCTGGGGAGGTGGCATCAGTGGTGGCATAAAGTGGCCCAAGGTCTGAAACCCACGGTAGGTGGGTGGGTGGGCAGCCGATGGCCCCAGCCGATTCAAGGCAGTCAGCAGTAGACTTGCTGGCAGCCCAGCACCCAGGGAGCAGGGAGCAGGTTTAATTTGCCAGGCAGTCAGGAGTGCCAGCAGGGGAGGCACCCGCAAACAAAACAAAAACAAAAAAGTTAATTATCTTTGGCTTTTTCTTAATAAATATCCAAACTGGCCCGGCCGGATCCTCCGCTTTGGAGGGAGAGAGAAGAAGTAGGAAAAAACCCCAAACCAAATCCAGCAGACTCGTTCTCTCCTGCGTCTACCTTTCCCTTTGTCTCTTGTCCTTGTGCGTCTCTCTTATCAGAAGCAGTTTCACATTCATTCCCAAATTTTGCAAATGCAAGAGCATGGCCACAAAAACTTCTTTTTTAAGTTTTGGGGTGGAAACTTGGGGTGTGAGGGAAGAGAGAGGTAGATGAGAAGAAAAAGGAGAGAAGAAACACGACAGCAGCAAAGGAGAGAGTGAGAGAAAGAACCAGAGAGCGTGATTCAGGGAAGGGAGCTAGTGGGGTTACCCCTGCGGGCACGGCCCAGCCTGAGGGCACGGCCCAGCCTGCGGGCATGGCCCAGCCTGCAGCCCCGACCTGGGCAGGGACGCATTCTGGAATGTCGGGTTGGCATTTTATTTCAGTTACAATAATCAGCTACAGGAAATATGGGGGTTTCTCATTTAAAAACTCCAAAACCACTTAGGTCTCACTGGCCACTTCAGCTCCACTGTCGCCACTGATTCCTGTGCCAAGCCTTGCTTCTGTGAGTGTGGCTAGGGCAGAGAAGCCGAAGGAGGGAACAAGGGCATGGGAGACTGGCTGTCCTTACGGGGGATGTGAGGTTTTTCTGTATGGAGTCACAAGCATACCTGGGGAGGACAGAGACACGTGTCACTGCCTGGGCCTACGTGTTTGGATGGTGCATGTACACGCCTGAGCCCAAACTGTCAGAAACATGTGGTAGGGCGTGTGTGTGTGTGTGTGTGTGTGTGTGTGTGTGTGTTGGGGGTTAGCCAGCCACATTGAGCAGTCCCTCATGCAGCACCAGCTCTGGAGTCCCACCACCTGCGTTCAAAACCCAGCTTCGTCACCCACTGGCTGTGTAACCTTAACCAAGTCACTGGCCCTCTCTGAGCCTCCATTTCTCAGCATCTAAATGGAATAATAATTAGTGGTTGCCTAGGTCTGCAGGTATGGGGGATGAAGTGTGACTGCTAATGAGGGTTTCTTTCCGGGGGGGAAAAATGTTCTAAAATTAGACAGGGTGATGGTTGCACCACCCTGTGAATACACTAAAAGCCACCGAATTGTACATTGTAAAAGGGTGAATTTTATGGTATGTGAATTATATCTTGATAAAGTGATTATAAAAAGTGGGGGAGGGGCCGGCCCGGTGGCGCACTGCTACAGTGCGCCGCTTGGGAGTGCGGTGGCGCTCCCGCCGAGGGTTCAGATCCCACGTACAGACCAGCCGCTCACTGGCTGAGTGAGGTGCGGGTGCAATACCGAGGGTTGCGATCTCGTTGCCGATCCCGGTCCTGTACGGGCGCGACACTGAGGGTTGTGATCCGTTGCCGGTCACGAAAAAAGACAAAAAAAAAAAAAAAGTGGGGGAAAGGGGATAAAAATAATAGCACTTACTGCACAGAGTTGATGTAAGGACACAGCACATGCCTGGCACAGAGTAAATACTATCAATATGGATCCACATGGATGGTGGGCATCCTAAGGCCTGCACTGGTGTCTACAAATATATACTGCCAATACTTAAAACATCTACCTGGGCCCCTGGTAGCTAGCAGGTTGTCAAGCAGCTGAGCTGCCTGTGGGTGCTTGGTCCAGGCCCCTGGGCAGCTGCTCCCTGGCAGGGATGGGAGAGTGCGTGGCCCCCTTCCTGCCTCCCGCCCAGGTCCTTGGAGAGGAGGCTGCCCACCGTGGCAGGCGGACTCCCGTGCCGCACGCTCTCCCCATCTCGTAGACACTCATATTCTCCATGTGCAGCAGACCGTGAATTCACCTTCATACTAGTTACAGGGTTATTTAGCTTCTCCTGACACTGACAATCACAAACTTTAATTCGCCGCATGGCTTCTTCCTGCTGTGCCCTCTGCCCACCCCCCAAATCCTTGGGAGAGGATGGGAAGGACCTAGGTCCAGCCCCCTCTTGCCAAAGCTTGCCCTTTGGAGTGATGGAGTGATAGGAGGAGGAGGGGGTGGTCAGAAGGAGAAGATGATGGGCAAAGGGCGGGGGAGAGAGCAGCCCGGGAGAGAGGAAGTACCACCAGGGCTAATGGGAGCTTCCTCCTGTTCCTCCAGCCTGACACTAATGTATTCAACCTGACATCCCATCCTGTCGTGAATGAAGACTCGGCTGATCAAGCTGCTGGTCTGAGGACTGGCAGCCCCAGCCAGGACCAATGGGGGCCAGGACTCAGGCCTGGGGCTGAGCTCCCAGGACCAGGCAGCTGGCATGGAGCTGGCTCCTTTGGCTCCTGCTAGACTGGGAGCCCATTCCTACCAACCAAATGAGAAGCCAGGTCTCATTTTCTCCTGCCTCCCCTTGCAGTTTCCTGTCAGGCCAAGACATCCTGCCCTGCAGAGGCTTCTCTCCACTTACTGCCCCGTTGCCTGTATCTTATCTCTCCTCCTTGATGAAGGCAGGTGGGTCCGCTCCAAGCTGCTACCAAACATCAGAGGGAAATAGAGACTCTGAGAAATCTCCTACCACGCACCCAAATCACACAATCCCAAGACCAGTGTCAGGGGACAGGGCCCAAGCCAGGTGTCCAAGTGCCCACTTCCTGGCCCACTGGGAGAAGCCGCTGCTGCCCTGTTCACCTGTGGCCAGCCCTCATGGGGTCTTCATCTCTTTTCCCTTGACTTTAGCAGATCCCCTTCTTTCTGTCTCCCCTGTGCAGGAATGTGCCTGACTTCTAGGAGGTTCACAGAGGCCTCCCATTGGCTCAGGGGCCAGTCAAGGCCAGAGATCAGACCCCTCCTCTTAGCCACCCCCCATTTCCTGAAGCAGTCCCTATCACCTTTCCCCTAAGCCTCCTGGGCAAGTGAAGGAGGGACGGTTTGCTCTGAGAACTGTCTGGGTGGGACAGGGGACTCACTTATTCACAAAATCCAAGCTGGCCCCATCAGCCACTCATTAGGCAGAGAGCCCCAGGAGCAGAAAGCCAAGCCGAGAGGACTCACAAAGACCAGAGACCTGGCAAGGACCCGGGCCAGGGAGCTTGGAAAAGGAGATGCAGGGCCAGAGGCAGAGCCAGGAGGAAAACAGAGACAGGGAAATCCATCGGTAGGTCCAAGCTGTGTCTGCTTCTTCCCAGCCCCGTTCCACGGCCCCACCTCTGCCAGCAGGGGAAGTGGCCATGGTGGCCTGTGCAAGAGAGATGTCAACGGGACCAATGGGAGAAGGGGCTTGTTGACTGCAAACTGTCCATTATGGCTTAGATTATAAGCATATTGCACAGGGCTCTCTGCACGATGCCGGGGAAATCCAATACGCTGAAAGGTTAATGCAATCAATTAGGGTGACAAGGAAGTAAAGTAAAGCCTTCCGAGTAGATGAAAAGGAGAGAGAGAGGGAGAGAGAAAGAGAGAGAGAGAGAGCACCATGGAGTTCAGTGGGGTGGGGGGCAGGAGGTGTTGGTGGTGGGAAGGTGAGGAAAAGAATCTAGTGGGATGCAGAGAGACAGCTTGGAGGGGAAAAGAAAGATACACACAAGACCAAGGAGCCCATGAAAAGAGGACAGTAAGGGACGCCGGCAGAACCAGCAGGACAGGGCGGCCAGTGAACTGTGCGGCTCATTTCCCACTCAGACCTCTGACTGCTGCACGGCTCCAATCTCTCGGCCCCTCCCTGCCAGCCTTTCTTCTCAGGCTTGGAGCCTGGCATGTCAGAGCAGCCTGGGCCCCCGACCCTGGACAGAGCAAGTGCCCACCCTGTAACCTCCAGGGCCTTCTTATCCACAGCTGCAGCCTGCTTCCCCTGCACCCCTCCTCTCACCTGGACTCTTCCCTCGCCTGTTTCCCTCTCAGCAGCGCCCTCATAGCTTTCTCCCAAAGCATCCCAGCTTCTCCCTGCCCTAAGCCTGCAAAACAGAGAGCATGGTGGTCAGGACCCAGTATTTTACAGATTGAGAAACTGGCACTCACAGAGGTTAGGCCACTTCCCAGGGCCCTGCAGCAGAAGCAGAAGATCCAGGACTGCTCAGTCCACTGCCCATGGGGCATTTTTCTTACAAGACACTGACTGGAATTGGGAGCCTCACCTTCCAAGGGGTCAGGTTCGGAGGCCCCCAGAGCAGAGGGTTCATAGAACCTGCCCAGAGATGGCTGTTGCCTCCTACAGGTACCTTGGAGACCCAGGCTCTGGGAAGGAACGTGAGCCTTTACTACCTGTCGGGCACTGGGCTAGCCACTTTCAGCAACTCACTCACTTGTCCCAACAACCCTGCAAAGTAGATATTCTCCTCACCTTACAAAAGAGGAAACTGTGGATCTGAGATTGGAGAACTTGCTAAAGGCTCCCAGGACGTGGCAGCAAGAGCTCTGAGACGGCACCTGCAGGTAGGTAGGACTGAGCAGACGGTGAGGCCCTAAAAAGGGTAGGGAGAGGGTGCTCACCACACAGACCAGGATTGCAGGCAGCTCTGCAACCCTTAGCACAGGGCTCCCCGACAAATGCCTGGACCCCTGAGAGCAATCCTATTGAAGACAAGAGTAGGGGACAGGCTGTACCACATTGCGAATGTACTTAATACTTGGAATTGCACCCTTGAGCATAGCTACAATGGTAAATTTCACGCTATGCATATTTTACCACTAAAAATAAAAGAGAGAACAGAGGGCAGAAGCCAGAACCTCCAGGGCAGGGGCCAGCAAACTTTTTCTATAAAGGGCCAGATAGTAAATATTTTAGGCCCTGTAGGCCTGATAGTCTGTTTTAGCCACTCAACTCTGCCACTGTAGAGTGAAAACAGCCATGGCCCATACGTATATGAACAGGCATGGCTATGTTCAAATAAAACTTTATTCACAAAAACAGGCTATGGGCCAAATGTGGCCCACCCTGCTCCAGAGAATGGAAGCACCTGGGGCTGGCTTTCAGGACCCAGGATGCCTGGCTCCACCCTGCTGCCTGGGGATGGAAGGTATGTGATCTGGACCTTCATGGGCAGAGGTCTCCAGAGGAAGAAGGTTCTCACTAAGAGCAGAGGGTAGAGAAAAAGAAGGCAAACAGGATACGTGCTGGCAGGGGAAACCGATATGTAGGAACGGGTCCCAGCTCCCAACATCCCAAGAAGCCTTCGTGCTGCTTCAGATTCTCACAGATGATATGAAGGGGCCGTGGTTCGCAGCTTAGGATTCTAGGATTCTGGATTCCTGGACCGAGGAGTGAGGTAGCGCTTAGAGAGGAGGACGACGGGAGGACGACGAGAGTGGCCAGAGGGAGTGAGAAGGGGTGTGGCGGAGAGAAAGTTGAGGAGAGAGGACCCAGAGCACAGCTGTAACCAGGGTGGTGCTGGCGGCAAAGCGAGGAATCCATGGGCCCCAGCGAGAGTGCAGGGCGCGGGCCGGGCCTGCCCTACACTGAGCCGCCTCTGATCACGTTTTCAGGGCCACTGCCCGCAGGCGCAGACAATGCTGGGGGAGCCTTTGAAGTCCGAAAGGGATGCCGCGGTGGGAGCCGGGGAATCGCCTCCCTTCCCCCGTCCTCAGGGGAGGTAGGGGGCCAGTAGGACAAAACCCGGAGCCGGTCACAGCCGGGCCCCCGAAATGCGAAACGCGAGACAAAGGGAAAACAAACAGGTTTGGAGCCAGGCGCACGGTGCTGTGTCTGTCCCCCGCCCCGCCGAGCGGAGATGATGGATGGCTGCAGCCAGCCAGCTCGCCCGCCGGGCAGGCCCCGCTATTTACATAACACTGGCGTTCCACCGGTCACCTCTGACACAGCACTGCCTGGTGCCCGAGGCCCGGTGGCCCCGCGGTTCCTTGTGCCACCCGGGGGGGACTGAGACAGCATGTGAAGGCCAGGCCAGGCCCGGCAGCCCTGTGTGCTCAGGCCTGAGGAAGAGCAGCACACGGCAGCCTGCTCTCAGGCTCCTGGCTGCAGCCTCCTCTTTGCCAGCCTGTCAAGAAGGACGGAGGAGGCCACTAGGGTGGTGGCAAAGCCTCCAAGGAGAGAAGGCAGAACCGAAGTTATAGGGCTTTCAAGCCCACGCGGTTCTCCAGGCAGAGTTACAAGCAGAGCTTCCAGGGAGAGCTGTCAGCAGCTGCCAGCATGGGCAGATGGTACCGCTGGGCAGCCCGAGCCTGAGCGCTTGCCTTGAGCATGTTCCTTGCCCAAAGTCTGCAATCTACGTATTTCCAGCCCATTTCTAGCCTAAGAGCCGAACTAAGATGCTCCTACCGGGGTCCATCCTCTCCTGCCAGGTTCCAATGCACAGTGTGGCTCCAGTTCCATCTCCATCCTCCCATCTCTCCCTGGGTGCTTGGTGGGAATGAACCCAGCCCGAGGTGACATCCTTATCAGGTGAGTGGTCACCAGTGGTGGAGAAGACACAGGATCAGGGAGGGCTCAGGCCTTACCTCGTAGCAGGTCCCGGAGGCTTCCTGAACACAGCTGGGGGTGTCACTTCATCCTGGGGTGGGAGAGAGAAGAACTCCATTAGCCTTTCCAGGCAGGAAGCCCATGACTCCCCGGTGTAGCCCTCCAACCCCTCCTGTGCGCCAGGTACTCCCTAGAACCCTGTAGGTCAAGGGACTGATGCTCCAGACCCGTTCAAGGAAATCAGAAATGCAGACATGCTGAGTGGACTCTGATTCTGGCCAATTTGAGCGCCAGGTACTCCCTAGAACCCTGTAGGTCAAGGGACTGATGCTCCAGGCCCGTTCAAGGAAATCAGAAATGCAGACATGCTGAGTGGACTCTGATTCTGGCCAATTTGAGTATATGTCAGCCAAAATATGAAAAAATCCAAAAATTGGTAGGGGCTGATCACAGGGGAAATGTGGTCCTCAGGACACCCCTATAACCAGGTAGAGAACGGTCAGACCACACTATGCACACAGCCTCCGTGGAGGCAGAGAATGGAGTTCAGGGGTGGAGGGTGCTGGTTATGGGGCCTACATGCTCCTGTGGAGCTGCAGAGGCTGAGCAGGGACAATGACAGAATATAGCAGCAACTGTTCCTTTATGTTCTTCCTCTGGCCCCTGAAAATAAAAATGACAGATGCTAAGCTGTTCACTGTGGCAAGAGGGTGACAGAGAAGCAGGAGTGGACAAGGGGCCAAGGTACCGAGAAACCTCAACTCCACAGGAACAGGCTGCCCACAGTACCTTCCTCCCTGAGGTCCTACTGATGAGTCACAACAACCCCCACTGGTGGTCCACGTATGGAGAGAGAAGGTGACCCAACAATGTAGAGGGTCTTTACCCAACACACAACTCAGCCCAGCTTGCCACGCTCAAAGCATGAGTTTGGGAGCCGGGTGTAAACAGGACAGACTCTGTATGTGGAGAGAAAGCCCAAGGAGTCCTCTGCCTGCTGACCCGGCCACACCTGTCCTTGCCTGAGCCGGGACCCCAGGCTTCAGGACTCTACCCAGGTCAGGAGAGTTTTCGGTTTGTTACGTTTTTTCTCCCTTCTCCCTCATTTGTGGCTTATCAATGATGCAAGAAGAATAACGCCAATTTCCTTAGGCTATGTAATCCCCAAATCAGATTGGGGGGATTGCGGGAGATGAGGTGACCTTGTAAAGGGCTCCCGGAATGCCACCCAGTACCACTGCCTGCTCTGCTGTTCCCAGGACATATTTAGACAGATAATGCTAATTGTGTTTGACATGTCCTCTTAAGGAGGGCTCTGTTCTCTGCCAGCTTTCGCCGCCTGTGCTGGGCTGCCTGGGCAGAGGGTATCTGATGGGGCAGAGCCCACCCTGCTGGGTACAAGGCTCTGGGAAGACTAAGTGTCCGGTGGGCATCAAGTGGTTGGGCAGGGTTGTTCCCTGGGCCTCCGACACCCATCTTATCCAGAAGGGTGAGAGGCTGGGGGTCTGCAGAGAGCTGGGCAGATAACTGAGCTACGGAGAAGTAGAGACGAAGGGGAGACGGGCAGAGGTGGAAGAGGCCAGGAGGGTGGGAAGGGGAAGGAGTTGAGAGCAGAGAAGAGCTGGATGGTGTGGAGGGCCAGCAGGCCAGGCCACGGGCACCAGGGATGGAGACCCCGGGCCTCCGCTGCAAGGTACTGGGTGGACACAGCTGTCAGAGCTCACGTCCCTGCCAGTCAGCCCAGGCCCTGGCTGGGGTGTCAACACTGTCCCATCCATCTCGTGTTTGCCTGCCTGAGATCTCTCAAGGCACCCTGGCCAGCCTCCCTTGAACCCCCAAAGCCCCCCAACCCTGCAACTCTAGTATCTTCCTTCTACCACCTTTTTCTCCCCTCCCATCTTCCCCGGCAACTGTGCATTTATTAATTCATGAGGCACTAATTAGTTCTTTGTTTAATTTTGTGTTAAACAGACTGACCGGAATGATAACGACTTGCAGTGCGGTGCTGCTGTCCCCAACCACCCCTGTTTTCTGACAACAAGGGAGCGTGGGAGACCAGAGCGCTGAACCCAAATCCCTCAGCAGTTGCACTTCATTAAGTCAAAATGTGACAAGAAGCTTAGAGAGCAACTTGCAGATCTGATCACACAGAACGATCGGGGACAAAACTTTCCAGGAGTTGGTCGCGGGGGTGGGGGGGTAATAAGTACTGGGACCAGGACGTGCAAAGGGCGCCTGTCCCTCACCTGCCCCGTGGCAGGTGGCCTGGATGACAGGAGCAGGGAGGCTCCCTCTGGGTGAGATCTGGGACACGGGGTGGGTTCTAGGACCCCAGTGGGGGCCTGAGAAGTACCTGGTGCTCTTCTCTCTCTTCCTGCTCGGGCACCTTCTCCTGTCTCTCTGCCTCTCCCTGTCCCTGCTGCCTGTTCTGGCCTGTGTGAGTGAGTGGTCAGCACACCCAGGGTCTGGTAGAGCATCAAGAAGCTGACACAGTTAAGGAAGGATTGTATAAGGCCGGGAGAGGAGAGCAGAGGCCCTGCACTCAGGGAGTCTAAAGTTAAGTGAAACCTTTCCAGGTTAGGAAAGAAAAGGATTGTATGTGCTCAGGGATCATGGCAGAAAATGCCTAAGAAATGCCAATGTACCCACTCTCTGTCAGGGGTCTGTCCATCCAGCCATCTACCCATCTATCCATCCAATGTTCTTAATCCTAAGTACTCTGACCAGAAAGCTAAGGACCAAAAGTTTCAGGGTTCTGTGCAGAGGTAGACAGCAAATCAGGCACAGAAGCAGGTCCTGGAGCTTCCAGGCTGTGGTGGCTGACTGTTGGCAGACATCTGAGATAATGGTGACAACAGCCTTGTGACCTCCCTCCTGTCTATGTGAGAAAGCAAGATCTTGGCCCCAGAGGTGGTGAGCTGCTAACCCATTGGCTCATGGCACAGGCAAGGATGGGTGGCATCAAAAGCAGACCTTGCCCCAGACTAAAGGCAGTGTGGCCCTGCCCACATTCCACCTGACCCTAATCTCCAAAGACGTGGGCAGGGTCTTGCATGTGGAGGAAAGCACAGAGGGGAATGTGAGCGGAGAACAACAGAACACACGGAGGAAGTTGGCAAACAGGAGTCCTCACATGTGCAAAGAGCCTGTTGCCTTCTTCCCATTGGCTGCTGCACCTGTCCAGGTGACAGCTCGCCCGGAGGCCCGCTGGCCACAGGAGTGAGTCTGCGGGTCAGTCCGGCCCCTCCCCTCCCCTGGCCGGCTCCAAAGCACAGTGGTCTCTCACCCAACCTAGCAGCCCTGGGCTGGCTTCTGTTAATTTGCTGTCAGGCTGCCTAAGCAAACCAATTAAAACTAATCATTAATTATAAAAGAGAGCGAGAAGAGGAGGAGAGAGGAGAGGGTGAAAGACTGAGATGGGAAGGAGGAAGAGGGAACGTGGGCTAGAGAGAGAAGACCCAGAGGGCCTGCGGGGAGCTGAGTGGGGGACAGTGGGCTGGGAGCTGGGAGGGACATGAGGAGTGCTGGAAGTGGTGGCGTGGGTAGGAAGGGAGACAAGTGTGGTGGAGAGGAGGCATCACAGGCTAGGGGGTGGAGGGACAGGACAGGAGAGGAGAGCAGGGGCAGCATGAAGGGTGCAGAGGCCGCAGGGACCAGCGTACCAGGACCTGAAGAGGCCGCATCCATCCGTAGTCCCCTCTGGCTGGAGCCACTTCCTATCTGGGACTGGGCTTCGGAGCCTCTGCCCCACGGCCTTCCAGCTCCATATTTATGAGGCTCCGCTGATTATGCAGCACCAGGCCAGGCTCCCCGTCCCCTACCTGCTCCCCAACCCCTCTCAGGCCATGGAGGCTCAGGGCAGCTGTCGGGCCGCCCACCTACCCCCCCATGCCATCTCCTCCCCTGCCCCCAGCCTGCCCCCCATCCTCACACACACCCTCTCCCTGGCCGGCCCTTTCACAGGGGCTGGGCCATGTCCGCCGGCAGCTTGAGGAGGGGGCAGCGCAGACAACAAGGGGCAGTGTCATGGAAACGGGCCCTTTCCCGGAGAAATATTCTGTTTGGCCTCCTTCCTGCATTGAGGAGCTGTCAGAAACCTGAGTGAGAGTCACACTACCCCGGGACCAGGCGTGACAAAACCTATTTTCTGCCTCAAATTTGATTGATTAAAAAACTTTTTAGGAAAACCATGTTAAAAGAGTGAGGAAAAAGAGAGAGAGAGAGAGGAGAGAGAGAGGGAGGGAGAAACAGTGGGGAAAAGAAAGAAAGAGAGAATAGAAAGTGTCACGGGGAGGAGGGCTGGGAAGAGAAAGGCCACAGGCAGGGCCCCCAAGAGCAGATCCCTGGCAGGCAGGACCGCCAGGGGATGCCAGTCAGCGGGGCATCCACAGCATAACCAGGCAAAGCGGAAAGGTCAAAGGAAGCCCGGAACTTTTACGCAGTGCTTAGCAGGACGATGACCGGCCAGAGGGCCCTGCACAATCCAGCAGGTGCCGGATCTAGACAGAGGCACAGCCAGAGGCGGTTGCGCATCCCGGCCTGAGGCAGGGAGGGGGCAGCACCAGGAGTCGGAGCAGGCTTCTGGATTGGCTCTGGGTTTTTCCAAACATGATCTTAGTTGGAATTTGGCCAGAATCCTGAAAAATCTGTATAGGGTCAAGAGGAAGGGCCTAGCAGTTTGGGGGCAGGAAAGGGGTAGGGGTTTTCCCATCTTGGTCTTTCAAGCCATGGCTCAAGAAATGTTTTTAATTAAAAAAAAAAAAAAAAGGCAAACAGGCCCCCGGCTTGACCCCTCTGTCTGGCAGCTGGCAAAGCCTTCGCTACGTCAGTGCTGGCTTCGGGCCCTCTCACTCACCCTGTCGGCCTCTGACCTTCCCCACCCAGGCCCTTAGGTCCTTTGCCAGATGCTTCTCTAAGTGGTCCCCATTCCTGGCCAGGGACTTCATCAGTGCTGGGACTTCCTCCCTCCTCCTATGTGACTCTCTCAGGGCTCCAAGAGAAGAGCCAGCCTCCCTAACCCTTCTGAGACTCCTTAAGGAGGAAGAAATTCCTCCATTTCCCGGTGGCCCTGCCTGACCAACACAGAGGTGCCTCAGATCTTCCTGGGTGGGACTGAATTGGTGGCCTGGTTTGCTCTCCTTTTCTCTAAGGGTCCAAAAGGTCAAGGTGAGGAGTGGTACTGGCCAAGAAGTCAGGAAGATTTTTCCAGCTGCTGGGAGAAGTATTCAGCAATACCCAGTCCCGTCATTGCCAGCTGAGGACCCAGGGTGGGTGAGGCGGTGCCTCCTCTGAACAGACAGGCACATTTCAACAGACAGATGCACAGAGAGACAACACCTACCCTGGGCCTTTCCCCAGCCCTCTGCCAGGTAAATCAACCCTAGATCTCTCTGGTCCCTGCTCCACAGTGATTATCAGGTAGTTAGTGAGCAAATAATTGTGAGTATGACACTGTGCCAGGCACTAAGAAGATAAAACAAGACAGTATACTTGAGCAGAGTCCATGAGAGCAAGGTTTGAATCCTGCCTCTGTCGCTTACTGCCACGCAGTCCAGTGGGGCAGACTGCTTAACATCTCCAGACCTCAGCTTCTTCAGCTGAAAAGTGGGGTAAAAAAATACCTACCTCAAGGGAACTTCATTCAGTAAATATTTCTTGAGCACCTACTATATGCTAGGTACTTGTCCTATACCTAGAGAACAGTGGCAAACCAAAGACTCTGCCCATGGAGCTTCTATTCCCGTGCTATGAAGACCCAGTGAAATAATGGTTAGCACAGTGTCTAGAACATAGTAAGTGCTCAATAAATATTTCCTGTTATTAGCTTCCAGGGTCCCTGCCTTTAAGAAGCTGGGAGAGATCCAGCAATTCCACTCCTAGGTATATACCCAAAAGAATGGAAAACAGGCACTCAAACAAAAACTTGTACATGAATGTTCATTGCAGCACTACTCACCATAGTCCTAAGGTGGACATAACCCAAATCTCCATCAACTGATGAATGGATAGACATGTGTATATCTGTACAATAGAATATTAGTCAGCTGTAAAAAGGAATGAATTTCTTTTTTTTTTTTTCCTTTTTGTCTTTTTTCGTGACCGGCAACCCTCAGTGTTGCGCCCGTACCGGACCGGGACTGGCATCGGGATCGCAACCCTCGGTGTCGTGCCCGCACCTCGCTCAGCCAGTGAGTGGCCAGTCTGTATGTGGGATCCGAACCTTCAGCGGGAGCGCCTCCGCACTCCCAAGCGGCGCACTGTAGCAGTGCGCCACCGGGCCGGCCCAAAAGGAATGAATTTCTGACACATGCTACAACATGGATGCACCTGGAAAACATCATGCTAAGTGAAAGAAACCAGACATACAAGGCCACAAATTGTATGATTACATATATATGAAATATCCAGAATATGCAAATCCTTAGAGACAGAAAGCCGATTAGTGATTGCTGGGGTCTAGGGGAAGGGGACAGTAGGGAGTTACTACTAATGGGTGCAGGGCTTCTGTTTGGATAGGTAAAATAGTTCTGGAACTAGATATTGGTTGCACAACACCGCAAGTGACTCAGTGCCACTGAACTGTACACTTTAAAATGGTTACGATGGTACATTTTATGGTATATGCATTTTGTCATGATAAAATGATATAACAAAGAAAAAAGCAGCAGCTGGGAAGAGAAGAGACATTCCCACGTGGTGGCTCAGCATGGGTGTTAGATCAGCCAAGCCAGGGGGGCGGGAAGGTGAATCATCACCCTTTCAAATGGATCCTCAAGAACGAGATGAACTACGTCCCGGCCCGAAGTATTCCTAGGCGCCCACAAGATGTGCTTTGTGGCCGCTGAGGGAAAAGACGATATAGGAGGGGTAGGATGGCCCCAGCGATGGACCTCCCCTCAGGACACCTCCCTCAAGGGCCTGTCATTCCATATCCCCACATGACACTGTTCCTCCACACACACACGGCCCAGCCTGTCTACCTATCAGCCATGCTTCCCAGATAACTTTCTCTGCTGCTATATCCCCACATGACACTGTTCTTCCACACACACGGCCCAGCCTGTCTACCTATCAGCCATGCTTCCCAGATAACTTTCTCTGCTGCCCTGCATCTTATGCAAGAAGCTCCCCTCCAGGATGGGTCGCTTCCATGACTTCCCCACCCACAGGGCTCCAGGGCTTCCCAAGGTCGGGAGTCCCACCTCAAAGGGAAAGCCTCACCTAACCAGGAAGCCAGGCCCTGGGGGCAGCCCCCAGCTCTCGCCCCACCCTCCTGCCTGCTCCAGAATGCGTGTGCACACAGAAACCCCTGCCTTGGCCCGGGAACTGTCAGGAGATCAACAAACAAAAGCTGCTTCTTGACAGGGAGTCATTTATATTTTAGCTTCGTTCCATTATCCTAACGAATCCTTCATCAGCAGATGCAATATTAACAGCAGAAAATCAGCTCATTACATCCGGGGGGATTTCATCAAGACGGCAATCATGTGCAGCTCCCCAAGCCTTCAAGAGGCCAGTGGGGCTGTTATTTATTTATTTTGTTACTTATTTATTTAATTTTTGGGGTTCTTTGCACATAATTGCACTGCATCTCTGATCTTTAATAAATAATTTGTAGGTCCTGAACTGCAGAAGCTTTGCTCTCTGCCATGAGAGCCTGCATTAGCCAAAATATTTACCAATATTTAAAAGTCATTAGAATGAGGAGGGGAGTGGGGAGGGGTACTCGGTTCCTCTGGAAACCACCTGGTTTGGGGCTGTGGTGCTTGGCCCTTGTTCTCGTCCTCCAGCCCCATCTCCTGATCCGAGGGCAGCCGTTCTGGATTGGAGGCCCCTGGAGGGCAGGCCCACGTCTGTTTTCCTTGGCTCACTTAGCTTGGGTGGGGGTTTCCTGGGAGCTCTTAGAGAGGGACGAGCCCATCTCTGAGGATACTGCCAGGCTTAAGGCTGACAGGGGGCTGGCTGACAGCAAGGACACACTTGGTGCAGGGGCAGGAAGCTTTGGATTGGCACTCTGCCCGCCCTGCGCTGGGGAACTCAGCAGGGGAACCTTCACTGTCTTCCAGCAGGCCCTGGCTCTGCCGCAGCTGAGTGTGAAGAAGAATCTGACCCATGCCTCTCGGCTTCCCAAGGTTTTGTCTCCAACTTCAAAGGAAAGGCAAGTTCAGTGGGTCCGGAAGGCAGATTTTTCCCATTTTACTGATGTAAAAATGGAGGTTCCCCAAACTTAAGCTCTCTGCCCAAGGCAGCCAGCTAGAAAAAGGCACAGAAGCAGGATTCAGACTCAGAAGCGGCTCTGCTGAGCCTCCCTTCTTTCCACTAAACCGAGCCTTCCGATGACACAGCCCGGCCTTCCCAAGGCTCCTGGCTCCAGCCCACAAGGCTGGAGTGGCCACTGGTGCTGCCGGGCACCCCCGCCGCCACCACTGGGCTGGCCATGCTTTCACAGGTTTTTCCCAGCGGGGGCTGGATTTCTGCCCAGCCAGGAATGTGCTCCCAGGATGTCAATTCTAATCTCCCCAGCGCTCTGACAGAATTAAGCTCCAGTTTGTCCGACAACATCCCAAAGTTTCAGAAATCCAGGGCAGACTCTCTAATCAGGCTGCAGGACAAAGGTCTGGCCTGACCCTGTCACTTCCATTTATTCCTCCTGTCTGTCTCCGGACCGTGGCCTTTCTGCAGCTTCCTCCACCCTCTGCCCCTTCCCTGGATGGCCCAGCCCCCACCCTCTCCTGCAAGCTCCCCTGTTTCTCCGCTCAGCCCAGTGTTGCCCCTCCCCAAGCAGCTGGGCTAATCCTGTTTCTCCACTATCTAGAGCTGAGGAATTTCTATGAGACCGACCTGCCTGCTGGCCTAACCCTGGTCAGGGCTCCCTTTCTTAACTGACTTAGGGAGCGCGAGGTCCAGCCTCTGCTTGGCTCCAGGCAGAGGGCGCTCAGTCCAGAATTACTCTCCACATCTGCTTACCCTGGCCTTCAGTTGGCCTGATTCTGGGCTCCCTGAAACTGCCCCTGAAGCGTCCCCTGGCCTCAGCAGCCTCCATCCTATTTGAAGGGTCGGCCTGTGGGCCCTGGAAAACCTTGGCCCATAGGCCACATTCAGGGGCACCTATCTGGGCAGAAACCTCTCCTCCTCAGCCAGTTCTGCGAGTCTGCAAAAGGTGGCTGCTGACTGTGACAGCAGAAGCAGCCCAGAACCTAAACCTGTAGCAAAGACCCCAAGCCCTTGGCTCTGCTGGACAGTGGAGCCATCAGGAGGGGCAAGGAGCCTGAGAGCTGGCCAGCTGGACCAGGAGAAGTACCCCTGCACAGCCGGACAGAGCAGGGAGGCGGAGATGCCCGCAACACCCAACTCACTCCCCTCGCTTAAGCATGGGTGGGGGGGTTCCTAGGAGCTCTTAGAGAGGGACGAGCCCTGGCCCTGCACATGGTTCTCTTTGGACCCAGAGCACTAACACCTCCCTCTGTTTCCAGAGGAAGTCACATGTACAAGTTGGTGAGAAGAGGCAAAACCTTACAGCACGCATGCTTGAATCTGGTTTGCTCACATCGAAAAGTTCAGGAGAGCAGACGGCGGAGGGAGTAGTGTGGACAGTCGAGAGGAATACCAAGGGCTGACGGACTTGGGCCTGTGCGCTGAACATAGGCCAGACCACAGGGAAGGGACTCCCCAAGCAGAGGCTTGAAAAAAAACACAAGGGTGCAAAGAGAAGGCTCAAGGAGGAAGAAACAGATGGAAATGCCGCTTTGCTATTTTGCTGGCCCTTTAGAAGGCACAAGAAGTCTAGACTGGCCAGATGGGGGTGCTCCTCAAGAGCTGCCCAACTGGCATGTAGCACAGAAAGTCCTGGACTGCTGCAGGTAGGCAGGGCCATGCCACGGCTTCTCCAGCTTCCCCAGGCTGAGGCCTGGCCCCGAGTGTGCAGTCCTGTCCTCCGCCAGCGTTCTTAAGCCCTCTCTTCTTCAGCTTCCTCGGCCACGTGCACAGTCGGGACCCCCTTTCTCAGAGCTGCAACGAGGGGCAGCTCCCTGACAGCCTCCTCTTCATTCGGCCAAACTTCTCCCCCTATCCCAAGACTGGCCCTGCCTTCACGAGCACAACCAGTGGGAACCCGGGAGGACAGACAGTGTGGAGGGCTGGGCCTTAGGATTCCCCTAGAAAAACTTGGGCTGGTGGAGGGACAGGAGGAGGAAATAAAGGCAGGCAAGAAGACAGCACCGGAGAGCAGGTCTCTTTAACAAGTCCTTTTCCTGGAAGAATCAAAGTCATTATAGTATCTTTACCTAATAACAGAAAAATGCCTGCCTGTTAGCACTTTCCAGAAATCCCCTGCAGTTCCTACTGCACTCACCCCCTGCAACTCCACAACGCCCCCAAACTTCCAAACTTTGCTTCTCTGCCTTTCTGTCTCCCTCATTTTCCCTGCCTTGCTATGCTGGGGTGTTGGTGAGTTGCTGGGTTTTTTTTTCCCTTTTCTTTTTTGCTATTTATCAGCAGATTGTGTGGAGCTGAGTGGTGTGAGCCTCACCCTGCTAAATAAAGCTTTGGTATTTCTGATAAAGCCATCAAATTCCTTATCGCACTGACACAAAGTGCATTTAAAGAGACAGACACCCTGTCCCTCCCTCCCCACCAGCCCCTACCCTCTCCACTCAGTTCAGATTTCCAGCTGCTCAGACACTTTGGGATCGGACACCAAATACGGCTCCTGAGGATGTGAATGGGGGTGGGGGTGGAAAACCTTTGCCAACTCCCACCCACCAAGGTCAGAGTTGCCGGCCCCTCAACCAGGGACGCGGTCCCAGGGTGTGGCTTGGTGCTTCCTCACCCAACTCTGGAACCAGAAGGGAGCTATCAATAGAAATGTCCTGCACCAGGGGATGTCCTCATAAACAGAACAATTCTGTGTTAGGACAACAGCTGGCAGCAGGAGGAAGAGTCCAGGGTAAGCTGATGGGCCTGCAATGGGGGTGCAAGGACAGGTCCAAGAGGGGCCTCTGAGGCCCACTCAACATAGGGCAGAGAAAGGGCCACAGGATGCCAACTGGGTTCACATCAGGTTTGACCACTCACCACATGCTCAGCAAAACCTGACTCCGCACACAGCCCTCTGAGGTAGGTGGAACTATCACCCCATTTGTCAGATGAGGAAACGGAGGCTGGCTCGAGGCCACAGAGCCAGGGGCAGGCCCAGCTGGGGCTCCAGCCCAGGCTTACTGCCGTGAGGCCTCTGCCGAGTGAAAGATGCCCCTCCCCTGGCCAATCCACAGGGTTTACCTCTAGGCCAGGCTCCCACCCACCTCCCCGTTTATGATCCCACAAAGACACGCTTTCCTGTGTCCCAGTGCCCCCTCCCAACTCCCTGGCCCTAGCTCAGCAGCCCAGGCCCTGCGCCCACACACAGCCTGTTGGTTGAGGAATCAAATTTATTATTTTTAATTATTTTGATTTATCAAAGCAGCAGCTACAATCATATTAAACCAACTTGGCTTCTTGGCATTTAACAGATACAGCTGCCGCAGGACTCCCCCAGACTCCATAAAACACCCAGCCTGTCCACCTGCTCCCCAGGGAGGGCACCTCAGTCCCCTTCTCCAAGAACCCCAAATTTGAGGGACACTAAGCCCCCATCTCTGTCCCTGCCCTGCCGGAAGCACATGCAGCCAAAGTCACTGAGGGCCAGAGGGTGGGTGTTTTGGGACACAATCACTTCCGTCCCCCAGCCCAGTCCTGACCCACTAGGGAGTGGGCAGCAGACCATAGCACACCACCCTTTCAGCAGGCATTTGCAGGGGCATGCTCTCCCCAGGCCTGCGACTGGGCACTAAACATAAATGAGCCAAATTACCCCACAGACCCCTGCCCACAAGAGGGATTAATGTCCCTTTCTTGCAAGGGAAGAAACTGAGGCTCAGAGAAGGGAGAATTGCCCGAAGTACACAGTTCATAAAAACAGCAAGGCCGGAATTCAAACTGATGGAGTTTGAGTTAAAAGCCTTCGTTCTTTCAACCATTCCTCACTGTCTTCCCTTAGACCAGGGAGCTGCGTCCTGCCCAGGCTCATGAAAGAAAATGGCTAAAGAGAAAGGACACTGAAGTTCAAGGTGATGGGAGGCAGCACCGTGGGGAAGACAGCAGCAAAGCAACAGGTTTCCACTGGTCGCCCAGGTCCACCCTGGGGCACAAGGAGAGGCTGGCCCTACCTGTGCAGCATGGGGAGGGAGGGTAAGGTGAGCAGATTCACCAGGAAGCTGAGCCGTGCCCTTAGGTAGTGCCCCATCCCAGAGCCTGTGAGTCCAGGAGCCTGGCACAGCGAGAGAAGAGATAGCAGGGTTTGGGAACAGAGGAGCTGGGCACTACAAAATTCTAAGCAAAACTAAACACAAGGAGCATGGGTGACCCTGGCAGGCCTGGAACAGGAACCTCCAGGGTTGAAGGGTCTGCTGAAGCCACGGGAGGCAGTTCCCAGCCCCTGAAGGGAGGGCAAATCTTCTTCTTGGTGGGGTGAAGAGGCCAGCAGTGCGGAGAGACAGTCTTAACAGAATTCCTCTGCTGCTCCACAGTGCAGGGTGTGTTCATACACAAAAATAATATTCGGCTGGGATCAAACCAGGAGCCAGACTACCACTGGTCCCCACTGCACTGCCCAGAGGCTCCACAGCCCGGCTATGGAGAGCTCGGCTCCGGCTGCAGGTTCTGAACTCTGATGGGCACTGGTGGGCATGCCATCTGGCCTCTCCAAGGTTGAGAGTCCTTAGCTATAAAATGTGCACAACAATCGTGCCTTTCTCAGAGGGCTATGGGAGGATTTGAGGAGACCATGAGTGCAATGCTCTTAGCAAAGAATATACACATTTTCTGTGTGCAGAAAGTGGCAGCGGTCATCATCGTCATTGTCATCATCATCACCTAAACACCTTTCTAACCAGGATACAGCACTAGGGACCATGGCTTGGGGACTGGTGATGGCAAAGAAACTGGGGAGTAAGTTGGAAGAGGCTGGCCGGCCTCCCTGTTGTGCTCCCCAAAGAGCCTGGGGGAGCTCAGAAATGTCTAGAGGAGGCTGTCCCTGCTGTCTGCCCAGAAAACTGGCTGAAGCAGCCAACCAGGACCTAGAGGATAAAGCAAGAGTGGGAAACCAGGAGGACGTGGGCAGTCACATTTGCCTATCAAAAACTGTGCATTCCCTCAGCTTTCCACGGGGACTCATGTCCTAATATGGACCCAGAAGCTTTCTGGGTTATTTCGAGTGCGTGTGATAATGACTCCAGGCTTTGCTGCTGCTGCCCCCAGAAAACTTTCCATCTGGGGAGAGGGAGGACAGTTAGCAAAGAAGGAGAAGAGTGCAGGAAAACCCAAGGTCAGAGAGTATGGAGAAGGTGGCAATGATAGGTGAGCTGAGGGAAAAGCAGGAGGCTGGAGAAGTGGGCTGACCAAGGGACCAAGGTGAGGCGGAGGCACAGAGATCTGGGCAGTACCAGCTGAGAGCTCCAAGACACAAGATGGGCATCAACCACTCCCTCTGCCTCCTGCCCACTGCCCCAGGAAAATACGCCTGGGCAGGACAGCAACCAGCTCCAAAGAGAGGGATTTAAGAGCAAGGCCGAAGGGGCCTACAGCCTCCTCCTTGCCCATAACTCCGGTGTGGGTCCCTTTTGCATAGTAGCCAAGCTGGGCTCCTGGGCCTCGGGCAACCTCGAGGTGCCAAGGAGCACCTCAGCTCCTTGATTTATTTACATATTAACTATCTTTCTGCCCAGGCTTGGCCCGTCAACTCCAGGCTGCACAGGGTTAACTCCAGACTGAGGGGCTGGCTGGTTTGCCTTCACTGTACCTCAATTTCTACTGCTCCTATCACCTACCTCCCCCACCCCCTGATCTTAGGGAAAAAAACCCCATCAAAATAACTATTTTATGTCTCCAAATATGCAGATCATTTTCTTTAATGAAAGATGCTTGACGTCTCCGATCCAATTAATATGCAAATGCAGGAGAGGATTTATTTGTGACATTCTGTCTGGGTGAGAGAAAACAAAAAAGGCCTGTTAACCAAAACACTAATTGCTGTGACTGATTGTCACATATCATCATTTTCATAGGATCTCCTCCATTCCCGGCTCGCAGGGAGCTGGAAACCAGGACTCACTCCACGCAGGCGTCAAGGAGAAACAGGGCAACCAGCTACCTGCCAGTGTGACCCCCTCGCCATCAGACCCCATGTTGGGCACAATGAGGGTGAGGGTCCGACTGGCTCTGGTCCCAACACGTCGGTCTGCTGACCCTTGATGGCGCGTCGCCAGTCCATCTCCCTTCCTAGGCTGCACTTCACCACTAAGGCGCTGACCCACAATCCAGGAGGAGGAAGGCTCCAGTCTCCAGGGATCTGGTAGGCCAGAGGAGGCCTCGGCAGCCTCAGCCCAGCACACCTCCCACTCTTGGTGGGGACAACTTCTTTTTGCCACCTGATCCTGCCTGCTAGGAAGCGGACGCAAGCTGTATTAAGGAGAGGGGCCAAGGTAGCCTCTTTGGGTCCTCTCAGTCACTGCCCCCACCGTCTCTTCCCTTGCTTCTCATGCTGTGTCTGTGACCTTGAGGTCACTGCAGCACCTGTTGAGAGAGGCCACCTAGGGAAACTGATAAAGAGTCCATCATCCTCTCCCTAAGATGACATACGAAGTCTATGGAAGTTTTCGAAGATGACCAGGCACCACTGAGGCTGGGCAGACACCTGCGCCTTCACCCCGCCCCTCGTGACCCACAGTGAAGGGGGCAGTCAGCAGTCACAGCGATTGTCCCTCCTGAGTGAGCCGCTCAATAGGACCACGAGGACCCCCTCAGAAGGACCATGGAGTTTCCTTTACCTCTGAGGGGAGTGAGTGTTGGTGGGCATCCCTATTCCCAAAGGCCAAGCGAGCACTGGAAAGGAAAAGAATGTTTTGCTTAAGATACCTAGTAAAAGACAGGCAGATTCTGGGTGCCACGTAGTTCCAAACTCAAGGCCAAGGGGCAGAAAAAGATTCTCTAAAGCAGCCTTTCTTCCCACACAGGGGCCGGTGGACGAGCAGACTACAGGGCACAGATTTGGGTCCCTGTATCTTGGAAGGCTGATCTCTTACCATTTGAGCTCAGATGTTTTGGGAGCTCAAAGAAGGCCTCTTCTATCTTCCTATCACTTCCCTAGAACTCCTCTGAGTTTCCAAGGACATTGAAAACTAGGGCTTGGGGAACCAGAGTGGGCAAGGCCGAGGAGCTGTGAAGGCCCCTGAGCCTCTCCATGGGCACAGCGAGGGACTCTGCGTCTTGTAGGAAAAGTCACAGAGAAGCCCCAAACACCGAGGGGCAGCTAAGCAAGGGGCATATCGTGAGGCCAACACTGACTGGCCCAGGGCTCCACATCTGCCCCAGTGGGGCCCCAGTGGTGGCAGAAGGTGGCCGCATCCCACTTAACTCCCATTGCAGACGTCCCCATCTCCTACCCTGGCCCAGCTGCCTCCCTCTGGCAATTCTGCAACAAGCCTCCAGGAAGAGCTGGCGCCAGGGCAGCATGGGGCAGACACTCTCCCCCCAAAAAGGCCTGCCCCCGCACCCCAGGAACAGGCTCAACAGGATGCTGTGCGGGGGAGCTTGGAAGCCTTCCGGGAAGAGCACAGCCCTGGCACCAGTCCTGCGGGAAGGAGGTGAGCTGGGTCTGCCGCCCTGTCTGCCGCTCACCTGACTCGCGCCCACGGAGGCTGGGCACCAATGGGCTGTGCGTGGGTGCAGACGGGAGGCGCGCATCATGGCGCCAGGAGGCCAAGGAGGAAGGGCAGGCGGCTGGGAGTGGCAACCGGCTGGCTGGTCAGTTGAACAGCGCTGTCGCTGTACGCTGGACGTGGGAAGGCCCTACCTGCCAGTGTAGATGGTGTGTGAGCAGGGAATGACAGCAGGGTTCCTCATCAGAACACCGAGCCAGTCTTACCCAGCCCAGAGGCACCCACTTTCCCCTGATCCATCCGCCACCATTAGTCAAGTGAGAGGGGACAGGTCTTGCGCCAACTCTGCTTATGCCCACCCCGTGGGCGCTCATAGGTCCAGCCAGTAGGGACCTGGCGTGCAGGGAGCAGTGATAGGCTCTCATTGTGCCATGATTTAGAGCCCCTTTAAATCTAACCCATCTGTACATTAAAACCACTCGTAAAGAAGTAAGTGGCTGTGGCTCTGAGCAGTCTATTAAAGCCAGACGCCTGCCCCCACCCCACTGTCTCACCTGGACATGGTGAGACAGCACATGCCCCACTGGACATGGTGAAGTCCTGTCAGGCTACACCAGCTTCCTAGCACTGGGCAGAGAGGTGCCTTGTCATGGCTTAGAGGGAAGGCCTGGACGCTAGGGCATCAAATTAGCAGGCCTGGCTGGAAGCTCACTCCCTCCCGCCCTCAACCTTCCTTGGCCCTGTCTCCCAGTTCCTCTTCCCCATGGTACAGGTCTTCCCGGACTTAACGCCTAGAAAACGCGTCTGAGTGTTGTGTTTCCTCCTAACTGCCCCTGCAGCCTGGCTACTCTCACAGTCAGCTTTTCTCTGGCCATCTCAAGTGTCCACCCCGATTCAGCACTGCCTGGGTTTCGTGTGCCCAACCCCAGAGCCCTCCATTCTCCATTCCAAACCATGTCAGCAGGGGCCAATCCCAAACTCACACCCAAGCGCTAGCATCTGCCTGAGACTTCCAGATCACTTCAAGTTCTTCGTGGGGACAAGTCCAGTTTCCCAAATCGGGGACCTTAGAGCTCTTTCACCATGGGACACTTTTGGAGAAGGTGGAAGAATCCTCCCCACCTTTGCTGAAAGGGGTATACGGCTAATGCCATGCCAGCTTTAAAAATACCCCAGCACGCACTCCACAGGGTTAGAGCAGAGGCCACGTGGTCAGAGCTGGACTATAAATAACCAGCAAATCATTTCCCAGAGCCACAGCCCCCTCCCCAGCACCAAGAACCTTTCTGAGGAAATCAAAGTGAACACAACTGTTACCAAGTCACTACTAAAATATTTACCAGCCTGGCGAAGTGCCGAAGGTGCTTGGCACAGAGTGTTTGCTTATTTACAAGGCTGTTTTAAAGGGTAGGAAGCAAAATAAGGTAACCTGAGCTATTAAACCAAGGGGGCCAGGTGGTACCTACCAGCTGCCAGCTGTCCCAGGCTGCATGGGAGCTACAAGAATTCCCCAAAATGGGTCATGAAAGCGAAAAGATAGGCTTTGGAGCCCAGAGATAACTCAACTAGCAGGGGCTCAGGGCATGGGAGCAGAGCGTGTTAGAAGTCAGAGAGGAAAACCAGCTGGGCCTCAGCAGGAGCCCCAAAGTTGCCCCTGGACTTCTGCATGCTCACTTGGAGGGGCAGCCCGGGCACTGCCTAGCCAGAGGCGGGGAGGGAAGGGCCCCAGGAGGGAGAGGAGAGTGAAGCCAGGGAAGGCAAGGCACAGAGGAAGGCAGGCAGTGGGGGCTGGCTCCAAGGATGACATACGGGGGACATACGGGGACCTGGGGAAGAGAAGGCACTCAAGTTTTCACTTCCTCCTCTTTCTTTGAAGTTTCCTTGTGGTTTGAATTTAATTTTGATTTTCTCAACTTTGGCAGATTGAAGTTGAAATAACCTACAAATTACTTAATGTGTTGTAAATCTGGGGGAATTCGGGAGTAATTGGGACCACATGTTGGCCAGGAGGGAGCCCACAGAGGATGGAGGGAAGGCAGCCGGCACAAACACAGGTGGCTGTCCCAGGCAGGGACGCTGGATGCCAGTGCTCCCCTGGAGGGAGGGGGCTTGGGTTCCCCTAGGGATGGGGGTAGGATTCCTGAGCTGGCCAGGGAGCCCTGGATGGACACAGCAAGAAGGTGTTAAGACCATGGACTGACCAAGTCGCCTCCTGGGGCAGCCTGATGACTGTGGACACGGGGCAGCCAAGTAGGCCATGTGCCAGGCGTCTGCCAGGCCCCTCCACCGCGCCAACGCCAATGCCAATGCCGCGCCGGCCTCCCGCTGCACGCGTGTGGCTGTCAGCTGAGCTCCCACCTCCCTCCTCCCTCCTCCCACCCTCCCTCTTCAGCAGACTTCTCTCAAGTACTGAGCCATATGGTTCCAGTTAAGCTCCATATTTTTCCTTGTCGATTGAAGAGACACACTTTCCTCTTTGCCAGACAGTTTGCAGATTGCTCTGTTGGCTCAATTTCTTATTGGATTTCTCAAAAAACCTGACATTTTAAATTAATTTACAGCCACAACAAAAAGAGTTCAGAATTTTAATGGTGTTGTAAGTAATTTTTAGGTAATCCACTCCAGATTTTGATATTAACCTTTGAAACTGGAGTTCATTCAGCTACTATGTTACAATACACAGTCAGACTCCAGGCCTGGGGGAGGCCTGGCTAGGGGAGGGGGTTGGAGCAGAGTTCTGGGAAGCCCTTTTTGCTAGGAAACCCCAGAGAGGAGGGTGCCAGGGGAATCCTAGACAGGTGAGTGACAGAATGACAATGGGGTGGAGAGGGGATGGCAGCGGGGACTTAAGGCAGGGCAGATGTTGGAGAATAAATGCAGGACCAGGGAGGCTGCTGAATGTTCTAAAAGAACTGGCTGGATTTAGCAGGGGCAGCGTCCTCGGGGTTCCTTAGAAGCCACAGCAGGGTGAGGCTCCACCCCTTCCAGTGCACTAGGAGATAATGATGATGACAGTAATAACAGCGATGACAGCTGACGTTTGCTGAGCATTCTCCATACGTCAGGCCCCGTATTAAGTGCTTTACATACATTATCTCCTTAATGCCTCAAACCACCTATGGGGTAGATGCTGCTACCACCACTACTTCCATTAATGTTTCTTCAGGGCTGACCATGTCCCAGGCAGAGCAAAGCCCTTTCTCTGTACTAGCTCATTAAATGGTAACAGAAACCCTATAAGAGAGACACTTCATATCCCCGTTTACTAAGGAAGAAATGAGGCTCAGAGAGGTGAAGTCAGGTCTCCTCTGTTCGGGACGAGTGACCAACAGCCAGAGCAATGGGACACCGTCCTTCTCACTCACTCCACTTCCTCTTCCAGAAAATGCTACAGAACCATCATCGCCATCATGGTCCTTCTCGCGAAGCTGGAAGGAGGCGGCGAGGGGGTGCAGCCCTCTGGGCCAGCCAGGCCGGGGCCTGCAGAGGATGTCACCTCTTCCTTGTGCTGCCTCAGGCCGAGTTGAAGGCTGCGTGCCAAACGGCCAGAGGAAACCCCGGGCATGGGGAGCGGAGCTCTCGCCAGCGTCTTTACTAGGCTCTGGCACTGTGCGGCCCCTGCCTGGGTGCGGTGCCAGCTTACTACACCAGCAGATTGTTAGCATTCCTTTCCTGCAGGAGCTTCCCAGGGCACCCAGGAAAGGAGATGCAAAGATGGGGCCGCAGCCAAGGCCGCTGCAGTCCCTGGAGGGTCCTCCCTCCAGCAGTCATCCAGGGCTCTGAAGGAGGCCAGAGAGAGGCTGGACAGGGGCTGCTCAGAAACCCAGGGGGTCTTCCTTGGCCTGCTCCTTGTCCGGGGCAAATGGTTCAGGGAGTGAGTCAGCCCCTGCTCAATTCACTGAGATGTCACGTAAATAGCACTGCATGGGGCTTCTTGGCCTGCTTCCCACCACTAACACCAGGACAAGGGGAGGGGATGCGGAGAGGTGACCAGAAACGTTTTCACTTTCCCTGCTTTGTCTTTTTTTTTTTTTTTTTTTCGTG
>NW_007726555.1:642254-661654 GCF_000696425.1 Galeopterus variegatus | reverse complement strand
GAACATTCATGTACAGGTTTTTGAGTGAACATATATTTTCAGTTCTCTTGGAATTGCTGGGTCACATGGTAATTTTATGTTTAACGTTTTGAGGAACTGCCAGACTGTTATCCAAAGCAGATGCTCATTTTACATTTCCACGAGCAATGCACGAGAGATCCACTTTCATCACATCCTCACCAACACTTGTTATTGTCTATCTGTTTAATTATAGCCATCTTAGTAGGCATGAAGTGGTACCTCACTGTGGTTTTGATTTGCATTTCCCTAATGGCTAATGATGCCGAGTTTCTTTTCAGCACACAGACTTTTAGAATAATAGTTTTTCCATGTAGTTAGATTGATCTAACAAGTGTCATAATAATGATGAATTTCTAAAATTCTTGTATAATTTTGTCTTACATATTCAGACCTCACTAATTTTTATACAGTTAATCAGTATTTATCTTATGAATTAGATAAACTATCAGAAGACAATCAAAAAGTAAATCTTTAAAAATTACATACACTGATATTTTATATATTTGTATACTAATGATATAAAATTTTATACATTTATATACTAATAATATATTTTATACACTTATATACTTATAATACACATACACTTTGTCCTGCTTTGCCAAAGATGGTCGATCAAAGAAACATCAGGATAAGAATAAAATCTGGGAAAAGCAGTTCAATATCTTAAAGAAAAGTAAGTGACCTATGGGAAAAGCAGTTCAATATCTTAAAGAAAAGTAAGTGACCTAGCCCAGTTGTTCAAATGCCATTTATTATTTCTCTAGAAAAATGTAGTGAATTTAAATAATCCCTAAAATTTCATTACTTGTTAAAGTTTCTAAATTGCTTTAAAACTTACTTCTGTGACCCTTTTACTTGCTAGACCAAAATAAAAAGCCCAGTTGTTCAAATGCCATTTATTATTTCTCTAGAAAAATGTAGTGAATTTAAATAATCACTAAAATTTCATTACTTGTTAAAGTTTCTAAATTGCTTTAAAACTTACTTCTGTGACCCTTTTACTTGCTAGACCAAAATAAAGCGTTAAATTATATTCTGAAACATTTCATTATTAAGTGCTAGAACATATACCTTCCTGTATGACAAAATACACTGCTCACACTCATAACATATAAGAGTACAATAAAAGTTAGTACGGAGAGTGATGCTTGAAACATGAAAAATTCAACCAAAGTGTTCCTATTTTTTTTAGAACAACAAAATAAGGAATCAAAAGTTCAAAGTACTGCTTATGGCAACAGTTAACTCAGACTGTGATCACTCTCTAATTTGCTTGGGGTATACTCACTTTATCACTTAGTAAATGATACCATAATTTTTCCACTGAAAGTACCAAACCCATTTAGTGAGCCCTGCTAGCATTTGTGTGTGTGTTTTAGATGTTCTGGTCTAACCACTAACCACCACAACACACTTTGTATTTTTCCTGGACTCTATACATTTGTTCATGCAAGTCTTGCTGTCTAGAATTTTTTCTCCAGTCTTCTTTATCCTCACCACTACCATCTACCTAGATCCAATACAAATTCCATATTTTATATAAACCTGTCCCTGACTATGTCTCTCACTAATCAGCTATAGGATATATCAGTACAGGCAATTAAGTTCACAGGTAGGTAAAAGTAGCTTGATTCCAAAGAATCAAAAATAACCCCCAGACTCCTGGCTTGGTTGACTGCGTAGAAGGCCATATCCCTTCCATATAAGCCTTTAGGAAGGTATGAGTCAAATCAAAGAGAATAATCTCCAAATTAGAAGGTGCAAAAGTAGTTGCAGTCCTTTCTAGGATTTCTCAATGAGTTACTTATTATTTGTTTATTCATTCGTTCAACATTTATTCCACCTCCTAAGTGCCAGACGCTGAACTAGTTGCTAAAAATAAGAAAATGGTTCATACACTTAATAAATATCTAATATTAATCAAGGACCTACTATGTAACAGCTGCTCTACACCCACATTATTACTTTTAATCTTCACAACACAACCCTACTTTTATAACCATTACATAGCGAAAACAGACTCAGAAGTTAAATGGCTTGTCCAAGCTCACAAAACCAAACAGAAGGCAAGACTAAATTGAAATGTAGATCTGTCCAACTCCAAAACCACCAAAGCACAATGCCTCAAGTAGTTCAATCAGTAACAAGTATATGAAAGGTATACAATATATATTATATAGATACAATAATTATGTATTTACAGCACATAAAATTAATGTCTATAGCTTCCATGACCTTCCACATTAAAAGGGCTAGTCTGGGTATTTTAATTCATAACACCATTTCTTTAAAAAAATGCTATGAATAGTAGTAATCAATTCAGTACTGATTTTTCACAATATAACCCATCTGTAGGTTACTGACTTCGTACTGTCTACCCAGAGACCTGTTTTGGAGGAAAGAGTATAGTAAAAGTCACTGTAAGTAATACTCGTATTAAAATAAGGAAACAGGATCTTGTACATAAAGCAGGATTGCACATAAAGCACTGAAATGGTACTACCTTTCTCTCCAACAAAAAAAGATCCCCCCCATATCCTTAAGGGATGTAAATTTCATTAGAGAAAATATTTTCAAATCCAGTTCACAACCACAAATAAATATAATTTACCCAAAGTGTAAATATAATTGGGTAATAATTAAAAATTCTCAGAATAATCTCAAAATTAACCTGACAAAAGATAAAATATTCACAATTTGATATTTTAACGTATGATAACATACAGGACAGCATGAAACATCATCACGCTGCAGGTTTCAATATACTGTACAAAAAGTGGCAATAATAGGAATTAAGGCAGCTATTTTGAATGCTTTTCTAGCATTTTCCTTTTTGAGGTGGGAAAACCAAGCCTGAGGCATTAAGAAGATAAATCTGCTGTATTAAGAGACATTTTACCTTTACATAAATCAAGACAACTTAGTTATATTTGTCTTATGCTCGTTTGCAGTATCCTAGAAATCTAGGAGACCTTTGTTTGTTTTAGAATGATTTCATACTTTTGCCTTTGGTTAACAATTACGGGTTTTCTATATTTTGAATGTATCTGAAATCAAACACAACAGCTTTGCTGCAGTTTTAAGATGTTTTATAGATGTTAAACAACAGCTGTTTGGGAATTTACCATACCAAAATGTAAACTTACATTACCAGTGTAAAGGGTTTAAGTTTACATCATTAACACTATAATCCAAGCACACAGTTTGACTTCATAAGGTCTATAAATAAGCATTTTTCAAAAATGAATGACGGCAATAAGGAACTATATATACTTAGTAAAATGATCAGGGTTTTTGTTGGTTTTTAAGAACCAAGATTCATTGGAAATTTGGGGGAGGGAAAAACAACACATTTTATGTAGACTATTACTTTGCATCTACTTTCTACATATTCAAAATAAACTCAAATGATCACTTATAATAAATACTTCATATTTTCAATTACCAAAAATATTAGAAATACAAAAATAAATATTTTCTGTGTAATAAGAGGAACTAAAATTTCTTATATCAATATGTGAATACTTGGTAGTAATTTTATTTCTTCTTCTTATATATGGCTCATATACTATATAAATCTTTCCATTTATCTAAAAGCACACCAGATTATCTTTGTCAAGAAGAAAGTATCATGAGAATTGTATTACTACTTTATTTTTTTTCTAGATATTGCTGAGAGAGAAATAAAGACATATCATGTAGTACAATAAACTTACTAAGAATTGTGTTTTCTCCCCAAATTGTATAAATAAACCCCAATAATATTATGCATGTCAACATCACACCACATAGGTTCAAACTTAATACTCAAGTCTAAGATTCAGTACACATTCCAAAGAAATAAGAAACTATATTTGCTATCTTTAATTCCCCAACTGAATACAACAGGTCTTGCTTATTCTATGTAATGAAAACTACAGATTTTTCCTATGTTTTTATCATTCTGTAGCCAAAATGGTCCATTATCTATCCTTCATATGATGCTATATAAATGAAGAAATGTGGATTAAGTTAATAAGGCATTTAATTGAATTTCACTATGTTTTTCTTCAAAATCAACTGTAAAAATATCAATAGCTAAGTATACTGGTAACCACTTTGCAGTTTTGGGTTCTATAACAATTGTAAAGGAAGACTAAATAGTGACAGCTCTACTCATGGAAGAATAATCTTCCAGGATGCCATTTTTATGAGAATAGAAAGCAGGTCTTAGATCCTCCCATGTCCATTTTGTCCAAATGGACTATGATTCCTCTGGTATTTACAGGCAATTAGGAGTTAGTGGTCACTTAAGTACGAGTATGATATGGGCTCAGAAATCGGCATCGTGGCTATGGAGATCTTCCTGTAGGACAGCAATGACAAGACTGCCTCGGATAGCAACAGTGAGATTGCCAAAGACAGGATCTGAGAAATAAGCTACCACCCAAATGAAAGAATAGATTCCCAGGAAAGCAGACTGATCACATAGGCATTATATAATAGGAAAAAACTTGATGCATCATGTAGCTTGTGCTAAAATGCCTAGTGATCTCACTCTTACCATAACAAATAATCTGCCAGAAAAGACCTTCAAGGTCAACCCTGGCAACAATTAAAAAGTAATGAAAAGCATTCATCCCTAAGGCAGAGTTAGAATGTTTTAGTTTGAAGAAATGTGCTGTATATTTTATTAGCTATAACTTGTTTAATTATTCATTGCAACTCTTCTTGTATTCCAAACAGAAACCTCCGGTTGCTCAGATTTCTATCTGAAATTTTTTATTTTTTTTTTTATTCAAGGGCAAATGCCTTAAGAGACCAAAGTTTCTATCCACCATTTTCAACTGAACACAAAGACTTATTTGCTTAGAATAAAATACTAAATTGAAGCCAGAAAGGAGGAAGGGGAGGAAAGGAGGAGAAAAGACACAAAGACACACACACACACACACACACACACACACACACACACACACGTAAACCTCTGACAAGACTTTCCACAGGGATGCTCCTTCTGCACCTCAGCTGCACGTACCTCCTGCATGCCACCTGCGTTCTACAGACACCCTGTGCTGTTTTGGTTGCAGAGGGTGTTGCAGACACCCTCTGCAACCTCAAAGGCTGTGGGAAGCACTGCTAGGGCCCTTTCCAAAACCCCCACATTCCTTCCCATCATCACTCAAGATCATCTGAGTGCTGCCATAACTGTCTCCTTGAGTTGTTTCTGACACACTTTGCCCCTAAAGACAGACCTATTTTCATGGGTTTATTCATATGCCTACTTCATGTGTGTGCCAAAGGTGCTCTCTGCTGGAGGTGCAGACAGGGGTATGGGAGATCCCGGGGCAATTCTGTACTGGAAGGTCAACACAAACAGAAGGAAACTATTGGTGTCTGCAAGCCTGAAGCCACTCTAAATCCCTCCCCATCCCCAGCCCCAGGAGAGGGTCTACTTTAACACTGACACTAATAAACACCTGGGAATAAACTCCCCTCACTCACGTGACACTGGAGCCTTCCCTCCCTCTTGCTACAGATCTAATCATTAGAGACCAAAAAAGAAAATTTGACTTCAACACCAAAATTAACAGGGCACTCCCTTGTGTGGTGAGAGGTCTGAGCCACACGCAAGTCTCAAAGGACTGACATTCCTGAAAAAGAGCATACCTTGGCTTTCCATACGAATAATGAAGGCAAACAAGTAGCCTGATGGTAATTTTTCATAAAAATGACCACAAATACTATGCTTAACCAACTTCACATGTGGTGATGCCTAAAGAGAGCTAGATTGGGAGTCAAACTGAGTATATTGTAAGGAACAAATTCAAATCATCAAAAAGTCTTTTTACCTTGGAGGGCTCACAGTGATTAGTTCAACTCCCTCATTTCAGAGATGAAGGGAGGAAACCCTTATGCCAAGAAGAATGAAGCAATTGGTCGAGCATAACGAACTCAGATACTGGCAGATCCTGGGCCAGACCCCATGGTCGCCTAATTCAGGGACTGTAGAATTTTTATTATACTACAAATTGTAGTAATTCAAGAACTCCCTGTGGTCAATTTCAAAAGAAAGGACAATGGAATGTTAACTTCTTTTTACCCTATTGTTCCTAAGAGTAGAGCTTTGGCTTGCTCCTAAATCAATGGCAAAAAATGCAGTTCTCTCACACGTGCCCCTTTCCTGGGCTTCCTGGTGGCCTCCCTACCATGGCAATCTCTGGCACATACAGGCATCTTGTGGTGGATCATTCTGCCTGCCTGGCCTAGTCTACCTTCCTTTTTTCTTAGTGACACAATCCCTATTTTGTGCGGAGCAGCAGTTGCCAGCTAAGAAACTATACATCCCAACCTCTGTTGCAGCTATGGTTGGTAAAAAAAACCACTTTGTTCTGGCCAATGAGACACAAACAGAAGTCACCGGTTACAGCTTCCAGGAAAGCTCTTTAAGCTTAAAGCAGGTATGACTGGTTATGCCTTTCGCTCTTCACTGAGAGATCCTTTCACCTTCTTCGAGGATCCTGAAGGTACAGCTGCCACCTTGCCACCATAAGGCAACACGCATGAGGGTAAAAGCTGCACAAACAAAAAGGAGGCTGAACAGAAAGTCAGAAAGAACCTGAGGACTGATGGCACTGTGAAGCTACCTACCTGCCCTGGGCTGCCTTCCTCTAGACTGGAAAAAAAGAGACTCCTATTTGATTAAGCCATTGTGACTTGAGTTTTTTGTTATATACACCTGGAGTTATTCCTAGTATGTCAGGTGTTGATGGATGTCACCATGAACAAGAAAAAAAAATCACTGTTGTATATAACAGAATACTGTATACTTCAAATTTCTTTGTGGTAGCATGTTTAGACCAACTGCTGATTGAATGCTAACTTATTTGAAATAAAATGGCAATATTTCTCTGGGGGAGGGAAGTGGAATGGCCTTGGAGGTGTAACAATATGTCCCACTGTAAAAACACAGTTATCTCAATGAATAACATGCTAATCTCAATGAATAACGTGCTAACCTCAATGAATAACGTGCTAAAGATACTTGTATCCTGAAAAAAGATGAGGTAAATTGTGTCAGTAACTGTGGTAATCCCTAAGAATCTAAGAGTGACAGCGACATCCCCTATATGGAACTGGGCATGTTGTTTTCTCAAAGGATGTGTTTTTATTCTAAATAGTTGATTCTCAATGTTGTTAATTCTGAACTATAGGGCAAGCAGTGCTTTACAGGTGGTACAGAACACCTAGGCAACCTGCTACCCATTTACCGTCAAATATTTTGTAGCTAGAAACGCAGTCAGAATATGGACACATCACTGAAAATCCTGCCATCTACACTATTTCCAATCAGTCATTTTCTATGTCCAGAGTCATTCCTGAGACTATCCAAGAAGTCTGAACTGCTACCTCTGCCAGACACTTTCTTCTTTATTCTTATCTCATCTGGGAATTCTAATAAATTAAAATGAGAAAATGCCATCAGAAAATAATTTATATGCTGGAGTAGTTTACTTTTCTATGAATACTAGGCAAATAAATAAAATCCCAATATGTTAAGAAAAACAAAGTACTGAGAGAATGCATCAACCTTAGATCCTAAATTTTAAATTACATAATTTTTACTCTTCAAAAAGTACCCTGACATCACATCACACTATCATATACAAAACTAAATCAATCATTAACACCAATTCCAACACAGAAAACCAGACAGAAATGAAAAAATGCTTAGATATAAGTTGGGGAAAACATTAAACAGTCATTATTTGGGAACTTAATAAATTAATTTCTTAAAATTGCTTATCGTTTAGTCAAATGCTAATAAAGGGATAATAAGTGAGAAGAACCAGCAGGACGGCTGACAACTAAAAAGTACTCTTTAGTCACTGGGCTTGCAGGAGGCCCAGATGAGAAAGTATAGTTTCCCTGGCTCCTTAGCAAATCGGCCAACCTCGCTTAGGGGATTTAGGTGGCATATATCCATACCCAGCAAGCAGGTTGGACAGGAACATGTACATTTGTACAATAGCCTTTGCAGAACACCCTACAGCATGCTGGCTTGCAAGAGAAAGCTTTGCCTGGCTAATAGATCATAACTAAGTTGAGCTACATGTCAATTTTTTTAAGACGTATGTTATAACTCAATTGACTCAATGTTTAATTTAGAAAGCTATCTTTCATCTCAGATTTCCACTTTCATCTACCAAAACATTACACGTGGCTCTTCCTAAATGTAAAGAAAAACCTCTCTCAGCCTCACTCCTAGGTTTGTAAAACAATCCAACTTACAATTAACGGCAGTGAGGAGCATGTCCAGACCTTGCAGAAAAAGCAGAGCCCTGGGTGAAAATGGGCTCACTGAAGAGAGGATTTGGTCTACCTGTGTATGAACAGAAAGATGGAAGGTGCTTTGCCCTGATTCCATAGTACATAGATAAAAGGTGTTCAGCTGCAGGATTCACCAGGTAAGAGTTTCAAATGTAAATAGGCTAGTTTCACAATAGTAATTTGGTAAATACACCTGTCTCTCCTCTTTCCAGTATGTTTAAAAAATAAACTGAATTTTGTAGTTTTAGAAGTCTTCTTGTCTTTTGGTATTTTCTTTCCTCATTTATCTGCTAGTATTAGTTTGGTAAAATGACATGGGGCTCTCTTCTCTTCATAATTATAGCCCTCATTTAGAGAAGTTACCAGTTTAACTTTCAACAACAGAATTTGAATAATAGAGAATTAAAAACTAAATTTTACCCAAAAAGTGCTTTTTTTGGACTGTTGGAAATATTTCTTCTATCTTCTACGCATTTCATAGGTGATTACATTGATATCATGTCTCACATGTACAGAATTTCATTAAATTTACAGAAGTCATTCTTTTGGTTACTAAAACACAATACTGAAGACAAAAGTACTAAAGGAATAAAGGGAAAATGAATTACAAAATTTAAGTTCTAAAGAACATATTATCGAAAAAGCTAAGTAACACTATGCCTCAGTTTCTAAAAATCATTATCTTCTACACGCACAAATTTAAGAACATACAATAGTTCTTAGTACTTGTAAATATATAGGAATGTGGTAAAAGGATAAAATATGGTCTGGAAATGGACATGCCAGGAAAGTGGTAACATCTGGGGAAGGAGAGAAGGAAATGTGATCAGGAACCCTTCGAGTATACATTCCTTAAGAATATCTGCAGTAAATATGCAAAATGTTGACAATTAAACATTGAAAGATAAATGCTTGAACGTTTGTTCTATTCTTTTCTAAATGGAAAAATATCTTGGGGTAGAATCATAACATTCTCAGGTGAAAACATGCCCAAATGGGATTTAGGATAGGTTAAAAGTGTCCAACTGTAATAAAAATCCAAATGTTTTGGGAGAGTGACAGGCAGAAAGGGTATTCACAAGGGCCAAAGAGTAGCACCACAGTCACCTGAAAAGAGGACAAGGTAGGATTGCCTAGAGAGACAGTACACTATAGGCACTGTGTGAATGGAGAACAGAACAAGGTCCTACTCAAGTAGCTACAGTTTACCTGGTGATGTGTGACCCCAGAATTCAGCACTGTATATATCCGCTTACTATGAACCAAACAGGCATAAGATGATCAATTTGTTGCATGAAACAAACCCTTAATCTTAAATACAAAGGAAACCACTAAAATAAAGTTAGAAACAACAATCTTGAACTAAGATTTTGAAAGCACAAAAAAACTGTTATAAAATATATACTTACCTATAAAAGTAAAAAATTATGCCTGTTCATAATATGACTTTTAAGAGTGAAGTCAGGAATTTATTTTATCTGGTACACCACAGTAATTTGCTATAAAGCTTTATGAAACAGCTAAAATAATGTTACAGCCAAGAACCAATTGTTGCTAAAATGCATTCAGTTAAAATGGAAAATATAGGGAAATAAAACACTGTAATTGTCTCTCATCCCACATTGTATATTATGCTGCTAAATTATGCACTATAATATTTTCTACATCTTAATATGCTTTCCCATAGAGGAACTGATAACATAAAGAAATGATTCTCTCCTTTTATTTCTGAAGACATAAATAAAATCCCACACATATTTATAAACCAAACAGGTTCTCGGCCTCTTATTAGATCCCAAGGCTTATAAAATCTATTTCACAAAACCATAACATGTAACAATGCATGAAATAACACAAAGGGTTTTTTGTTCTATTTCTTACTTCCATTCACAATTGGGAGTTACATGTTTAAAGTGAGTTATAATAATATGCAAAGAAAAAAATCAAGGTTTTCTTAATTTTAGAAAATCTTTTAATAGCATGCATATTGTAGAATTCCTATAAATACTGTCACTGGCCTGGATAATTTGTTTAACTCTGTCCATATCCTGAACAAGGGTTTTTTGTTCTATTTCTTACTTCCATTCACAATTGGGAGTTACATGTTTAAAGTGAGCTATAATAATATGCAAAGAAAAAAATCAAGGTTTTCTTAATTTTAGAAAATCTTTTAATAGCATGCATATTGTATAATTCCTATAAATACTGTCACTGGCCTGGATAATTTGTTTAACTCTGTCTATATCCTGAATAGTCAGTACAAGTGAAGCACAGAGACGTCTACTCCCCAGAGACGAGAGAATTCCATGGTCCTGATCCAAACTTAGGATGTTGACAAAACACATACTCCTAAGTAATATAGTACTTAAATAAAAGGCCACATATCTCCTTCACTAGAGACTGTAAGAATTTTTATATAATAAACCACTATAATTAATAGAATAGTTTTTTTTTAAGTATGGGAAATAAGAAATTTACATATGTCAAGGTGATGAATAATTTTCTAAATACATTAATCATTATTACCAGGTGCTTGGTTTAAACAGAGTGCACTCCACCTGAAATGTGGGGCAATATTTCAAAGGCCTGAGAAAAATCTGGCCAAGTCAGTACAAGTGAAGCACAGAGACGTCTACTCCCCAGAGACGAGAGAATTCCATGGTCCTGATCCAAACTTAGGATGTTGACAAAACACATACTCCTAAGTAATATAGTACTTAAATAAAATGCCACATATCTCCTTCACTAGAGACTGTAAGAATTTTTATATAATAAACCACTATAATTAATAGAATAGTTTTTTTTTAAGTATGGGAAATAAGAAATTTACATATGTCAAGGTGATGAATAATTTTCTAAATACATTAATCATTATTACCAGGTGCTTGGTTTAAACAGAGTGCACTCCACCTGAAATGTGGGGCAATATTTCAAAGGCCTGAGAAAAATCTGGCCAGCCAAGTACACTGAATGTGCATGGCTTCCGAAATATACTTAAGAAGATCTGATAGGACAAATAAGATGCGTTTACCAAATATTAACAGAGACACTTGAACTAGAAGAGGTAGACCTTGAGTAGAAATTTTAAAGAAACCATGTCATGACTCTTTCTCAGGTCACATCATCAATTCAGATTTTCTATGAATACCTTAATATGAAATAGGAAAGATAAAATGTGCCTACCACCCTTTTAAAGTTCAGACTTCACTGAATTCACTGAAGGGATTGTGTTTCTGAAATATTTGCTATAAGCGATATGTAAATTGTGGTGTTCCTACTGACTTCTAGCTAAGGGGAACTCTCCCCTCAGGGCATTTGCAGTGACTATGCCCACTGCATCTTCCTCCCACTGCCCTTGCACTCACTGAGGGCAGGCATGTATTACCGGTGTCTTCAGTGCTACGAGCCGAATGTCCCCCAAAAGTTCATGTGTTAGAAACTTGACCCCCCACTGTAACAGTATTAGGAGAGTGGGAAATCTGACTATGGTATTTGAAAGGTGGGGACTTTGAAAGGTGATCATGAGGACTGTGCCCTTGTGAGTAGATTAATCCATTCGTAATGGGTTAATGGTTTAATGAATTGTCATGGGCATGGACTGGTGGCTTTAAAAGTAGAGCACATGAAACAGCTCTTGCCATTCTTAGCACGATACCTTGCATTGCCATGGGACTTGTACAGAGCTGCCACCAAGAAGGGTACAGAGCCCCCACCAAGAAGGCGTCCCTCACCAGATGCGCTACCTAGATGGTGGACTCCCCAGCCTCCAAAAACATAAGAAATAAATTTCATTTCTTTATAAATTATTCAGTTGCAGGTATTCTATTATAGATAACAAAAAAAAGCGACTAACACCCAGGATCCAGCCCAGCACTTGCTTACTACTCTATGAATGTGTAGTACACACAGAAAATTAGGCAACCAAAATTGAGAAGGCAGGTCAAAGAAAACAAAGGCTGACCTTAAAACATGGTTCTATGGAAAGAATCTCACGTAAGTGTTGAGCATATCTAAAATTACATAATTTTGATCATTGTAAAGTAGAAGTATTTTACTAAAATAAAATACTGTAACAGAAGTTGCTTTCTGAGATACGTACATTCTGTATGCTTCCTGGTCCCTTTAAAGTAATTTAAGACTTTACCTTAATTTCAAGATAAATGGTATACTCCATAATATCTTCCACAGATATTCAGCAGCAACTGGTTTTTACAATTCTCTCCCATCTTTATAAATACATGTTTTGATAGGTAGAGATTCAGGTGCTAATAAAAGTATCATTACTAAAGTGTATTGTTTCTATGTGAATTTCCTATAAGTGGAACATCCCTTTAGGTGTAATTGTAATAAATGCTGGTGGTTTTTTGGTTTTTTTTTTTTTTAAATATGGAGAAGGTAGAATCTTAGGGGACAAAATTAAATTTCCCAGCAATTCACAAATTAATTTCCCTGTCTTAGTGTTTTTTTGTTTTTTTTTCCTGGTAGCTGGCCAGCACCGGGCTCCAAACCTGTGACCTTGGTGTTAAAAGGCTGCACTCTAACCAACTGAGCTAACTGGCCAGCCCTAATTTCCCTGTCTTGGTTGCATCATATCCTTTCCTCAGGAAGAGAAATGAAATAAATATGAAAGCACATGACATTTTTTAGTAGTTAAAAATAAATTCAAAGTCCAGTCGTTTCTCAATTATTCACACTAAACTATGGGAACATTATCTTAAATCAGTGGTTCTAAATGATGCCTGTACGTTAAAGCACTTGTGAAAACCCAGGCTCTGCTTGCCAGTGAATTTAACTTAAAAGGTCTCAGGGAGAGCCCTGAAATTTGCAGTCTTAAAGCTTCACAGGTGATTCTGACACACGGTGCTGGCTGATGATGGGCTATCACAGGCTCAAGTGCCTTGGGAGCTGGGTGGACAATTAGCACAAGTGAGTGGGCAGTGGTAGAGGCTGTGACAAAGTGGAGAAGACACACTCCATGTACAGGGGGCAGTCTACTTAGCTCCACCTCCTTGAGGACAAGGGGTTGCAAGCCTGACATTACCAGGGCTTCCCTTTTGTTAAGGAGAAGACAGAAACTAGGATCCAGTTTAATGTAAGATCTCTTGATTTTGAAGTGTTGGGTTATTTATTTTTTTAAACAGGCCAGTGATCACATTGAGGCCCTGGCAGTCGGTTTGTATCCCTGGTTTAGAAAATCAACCGTATTGAATAATTTTTGCTTCTTGACTGGAGTACTCAGAAGGCATATGTAATATTGGGGTGGCAGTATGATAAAACAGCCACAGGACCATGCAGCTCTTTCCATAAGGAGATGAAGTCTGTTTTCCCAACCCCTTGAGCCTTGGCTGGCCCTGTCACTTGTTTTGACCAGCAGAACACAGCAGTAGTGACCCTGTGTGTGTTCCAGAGGCGGGGCCTTGCAGCTTTCACCTTTCCCCTCTTTGAACACTCCTGCTGCTGTGCAAGAAAGCCTGGGCTAACTTGATAAATAATGAAAGACCACACAGAGAGAGGGGCCTGTCCAGTAAGTGCCCAGCACCAAGGCCCACAACACACGTGTAAGGCCATCTTAAACAATCCAACCCAAAATAAGGCATCTAAATAAGATGACTAAAGCTGCCTGAGTGGGCCCCGCTAAGACCAGAAAACTGCCTGGCTAAGCCCAACCAAAACTGCAGAATCATGAGCAAATAAATAGCTGTTGCTTGAACCACTAGGTTTGGAAAGGTTTATCAAGCAGAAATAGAAAACCGATACAGAAATTGGTACTGAAGAGTAGAGTGCTGCCATAATAAAAACTCAAAATGTGGCAGTTTCGGGACTGGCTTGTGGACAGAAATAGGGAAATGATAAAAGGACAGTTAAAGATTGGAGAAATCACAGCTTGTTGTGGTGAAATAATTGACATTTTTGCCTACAATAACTCGGAAGACAGAAAATGTACCTAATGAACTTATAGATCTGACTAAGAATATTTCTAGACAGAATGATGAAAATGTAATTTGGTTTCTGCCTATGATAAAGGCATGGGGGGGAAGATGAACTAGAGAAGAAACTGTTTAGTTTGCAAGTAGAATGTATGGGAAAAATAGAGAGCCTGAGAGTTGGTGGGTTGGAAATAAACCTGTCATCCTCAGATCTCAAAGTTTTTAAAGTGATTGGGGTGTGAGTGTGAGAGTGTGAGTGTGTGTGTAGAGAGGGGGAGTGAGAGACAATATTTTCTCTCCTAGTTACCTGAAATATTTTACATTAAAATAAATATGAATATACAATGTATAGATTCTAAGTTGGCATTACTTTTTTTGAGATAAAATGTAAAAATGTAAGATGTTAAAGAAATTTAACTCTTGTGGCTAGTCATTGTTTGGGGCTATACCTCTCAATTTTCCAGGATAGGCATTTATTCTCTTCCATTATTAGGGGTACTTCGGGGAAAAGGTGAATCCTCACTCTGTAAGTTTTGGAAATTCGGCATCAGTTAAAAGTCCCAACAAGGTGGGGAGCATGGCAAGGAGGAGTCGTGGAATAACAATTGCCACAAGGATTATCCCACCTTTCAAAGACCCATTTCTCAAAATGAAAAGGACTGAAGTAAACGGCAGAACACTTACATAAAAACAGACCTCTGTGATTAAAATTGAATTTATGTGCCAAAAGTGCTCACGCAAAGATACAGAGTCAGACTCTTAGAGCTCGTTCTCTCACTGTACATCTTACTGAACCACACTCAAATATTCCAAACTCATGACAGAGGAAGAAGGTATTTGGTCGAGCTATACAAGCCAGGCAAGATAACAGCCCCAAAGCAGGAAACAGTAATAGCAGTCTGAGATTATGTATCATGATGACAAAGTACACTAAATATATGTAAGGGCATCATATTTTGGCATAATAGTTTCATTCATTTAAGTAAAATGACTGACCATGTGTCATGGTAGGTGTGCCAGGAATTTAAAAATGTTAATCCTGCCTTCAGTGTACTTACAAGCAGATAGAGGTGGTAGTTATACTAGGAACAAGGCATTCTACTACAAAAGCAGCTAGGCTCCTAGTGAGCTTAAAATAAACCATAGTTTATCACCAAGGAAAAGTTTTGGTCGGTACAACCTATTTAAGAAGACAGGAAAACAAGCAATTTATTTCAGACAGATTTCTATTCCAAATGTCTAAAACAAAACAGTCTTGCATTTCAAGCAAATTCTCAGCTCTCTGGAACAATCCCAACACCAAAGTTGTACTGAACATATCATACGCAATTATTTCATGATACATCACATAAATATAAAGCAGCACATAAAATAAATTACATATATAAACAGAGACTAAAAATTCATATGTTAGTACTTATGAGTAATAAAACTTGAAATGGTTATGTTTTCCCTGGGGCAAAGTTTCTTCATTTTATCCATTAAAAGTTCAAGGCAATTTGAGAAAAATTTATTTCCAACCATTCTATGTACATCTAAATTACTCTCAACATTGTATAACCAAGCACCTTTTACTAACAAAGACTTTAGAAAAGTAATTGAAGCCTAACTTGAATTTTTCTTAATGGCAAAAAAAAAAAAAAGATTATTTTTCTTCCATAGTGAACTAAATAAGTTAGGGAAACAGTTTCATTAAACTATGAAAACAACCACGACTTTCATACCATGACTTTTGTATTTTTCAAACTGAATGATAATATAGGGACAAAAATGTATGAGTCCCTGGAAACAGGTTCCCATAAAACTACCTCCTTAGACAATACTGTAGGCACTGAAAGATATTTTTAGTTCATTTAGAAATCAAACATCCACCCATTTAAATGTATTACATAAAGTAAAATTTATTCTTGATTAGCTGAAAACAATATACTCTGACTAGTAAATTTTGAATAATTCTAAAGCAATTTTGAATCTTTTCATTAACTTTCCAAATTTTCCTTTACAAAGTACGTACATTACAAAAGGGAATCTGGTTCTCTCCAATCCCTACTTCTGTCTACAAAGGACAATTCAATTTATAGAAGTTGACGTTTTGCTCATTTTTTCCCTTTTTAAAAACTAAGAACCCTTCTTTTTGATGGATTCCAAGACTTTAAGCATTAAATATCAACTTTTACAAATGTTCTCTGAAAGTTCCCATATCAAAATTTGCTTACATGAACCCTAATGAAACTGAAACTGCGAGCAGCTCGTAGATTACATGTTATAAAGCAGGTGCTTTCACTTAATATCCCCCCCCCCACCACCACCCCTGCCAGGCCCAAAGACAGAAATGTGGCTAGTGAGCACCAGTCCTGATGATCTTTCTGTTGGTCTGGGACCTGCTATCCTGACCACCATGCTGGCCCGGCATTCCAAAGAGGCAGGACAGCCTCACTCCAGCCCCTAAGGCTTCAGTGCCTGGCATACAGATCTTGGTGAGTCATGAGCTTTCATCATGTTCCTAATTCCAGCAGCCCATGCAGTGAAAATACAGTAAAGCTACTGGAGCCAGGGAGTCCTGGGTTCTAATCCTAGCTCTACTGTACACCTAAGAACTATATGATCTTGGGCCATGGGTCATCATACAGAACACAAGAGCTCAAAATGGAAACTATCATCTAAACTTTCTTTTGGTTTTCACTAAATATATTTCCCAATATACCTGGGATAGTGCATTAGCTTCCTATGGCTAACATAAATTACCACAAACTCAGAGGCTTAAAACAACAGAAATTTATTCTCTCACAGTTCTGCATGCTAGAAGTTTGAAACTATGGTGTCAGTAAGGCCATGCCCTGTCAGTAAGGCCAAGCTCCGGGGTAGAATCTTTCTTGCCTTTCTGTTTCTGTTGGCCCCAGGCATTCCTTGGCTTGTGGCAGCATAACTCCAATCTCTCCTTCCATTGTCACCTGGCTTCCTCCCATGTCTCTCTATCTCAAATCTCCCTCTCTGTTCTTATACAAGGACACCGGCCACTGCATTTAGAACCCACCCTAAATCCTGGATGATCTCATCCTAAAACTCTTAATTTAATCACACGTACAAAGACTGCATTTCAAATAAGGTCACGTTTGCAAATTCTAGGGATTAGGACTTGAATATCTTTTTAGGGGATACTATTTTTAGGGGATACTGTTCAGTCCAGTATAGGTATTGATTATAAAAGCTGCAAAATAATTCTCTAACAAATACATACAAGTTAACCTAGAATGTATTTACTGCAGGTCAGCTTTTGCAAATCAAGTAGTAAAAACTGATGGCAGTACATTCTTTCGATCAGTGTACCCCTTAAGTACTGAAGTAGATATATAAAATACTACTTCTGTAAGCCACTGCAGTGTGATTTTATTTTGTAGTATGTATATATTTATTTCTATTTCTATACTTCTCTTGAATTTGTATAATATCACTTTAACTCACATTACATCATCTGAGACAAGAACCTAAGGTATAAATATCTCAAATTCATAAATGATAGACTCAAAAAGTTAAATAATTTGCCCAAGGCCACACCATTAGCAAGGAAAGGTGCTGGGAAGAGTTCAAATTCCTGATTCCTTCATTCAAAGAAATATATACTGAGTGCTCCATATGTAAGAGATGTAAATTTGTAAACATAACAGATCATCTCTGCCTTTATGGAGCTTACATTCTAGTAAGGAGACAAGTTAAGAAATTCACCATAATTACCAACTTTGATGTGCTAAGAAAGAAATACACAGGGTGGTACAGAGTATGCAATTGTGTGTGTGTGTGTGTGTGTGTTTGAATGTGGGTAAGGAGTTCAGACAGTGTTTTTTGGGAAAGGCCTTTTGTGAAGAGGTAACTGTTGAGCCATAGCCTGAGGAAGAGGTAAAGCACTCATAAGAGAAGGGGAAGAACATTCTAGGAAAAGAGAACAGTGTATAGCTAGTACGGCACACACAAGACTATGTATAAACCATCTCCTGATTGTCTCTCCAGGGTCATCTCTTGCCACTCTGGCCAGCTCAAACGCCATGCTCCAGCCACACATTTGGCACCACTTTCAGTCCCCCAAAGTAGCCTGCCCACTGTTGCCTCTGGCCTTTGTGCAGTGGTCTCAGTATGCCTACTTGTACTCAGAGTACATATGAGATATTCTGCTTTTACATATAGTAAACATTCTCCATAATTGTATGAGTCTTATAATGACCTTAAAGTGGCAACATAATGTTACACTGAATATTGTGTCATAATTTACTATATTATCATTCACTTTTTAATACCTAAAAAGTTTTTTCAAAATAACATATATAAGATAATATAATATTATATGTATTATGTATAATATAATTAACATATTACACATTACAATTATATACAATATATTCTATGTATTCTACATATATTCTACATTCTTCCATGGCTTTATTCCTGACTGATAATCCTAAAAAGCTTCCTTTATTTAAACCCATGGACAGTAACCCGGGTGTGAGAGCTAACATGTATTAGATAAGGATTGGAAATACGGCATTGCTCACTAGGTGGCTGTTAAAATACAGATACAAACTATAAACTTTTCCACTTTAATGTCTTCCAAAAATATCCATTATAGATTTAACAGTGATTTAGAATGTAGCTTCTTTCAATTTATTTTTTTCAATAAACATTTGTATATTAAGCCATACTATTTAAGAAGTTTTATGTTTCTCTGTGTAAAGCAGAATCAAATTAGCACTTGTCAGAAATTGACCCTTTTTTAAACTTCAAGGAATTCTTCATACCGCAGTAGTCTGGGATTTGATTAAAAGTCCAGGTCTACTTTTTTCGTGTTCTTAAGGCAAATATCAAAAACTCGAATGCCTTCAAGGACTGGGCTAATGTATATGTATGTGAAGTTGGAAGCTGGGTTGGAAATGCAGTAAGACCATTTTCGAGACTGTCTTCAGTTTTTAGTAACTTTTACTAATACTTGTGGTCTGGGAAGTAGTTATTTGCTCTATTGAAAGTCTAACAAATTCAGGGAACCAGTCTTAATTTGTGGCTCTCAGAGATTGTTCTCAATCCATTAGAGTACGAGAGATTCATCCTATATTTTATTTATATATACACGTATATACATATTTTACCATTATT
>NW_007726555.1:639267-640607 GCF_000696425.1 Galeopterus variegatus | reverse complement strand
AGGTAAGTCCTAAATGGTATGGGGCAACCACAAATACTTTAAAGAAGTAAATTAAGCAGTAGAAGAATTGGTACTTGACCAAGAAGTGGTACGTGACCCCAAGTATGGAAGCACCCAGGCTGTAGTTTCCAAAATGGGGCACTGGTGACAGCCTACGTACAGGTTTTTTCATCTTAGCCCAGTGGAGTGGTCAGTGTTATATTACAATGACAAGCCTCATGGACAGCAGGCAGACATCACAATTGCCTTCTGGGCTTTGAATTCTTAGCAGTAAACTGCTATACTGAATTATGTTTTGAGGAATTATTCTCAACTAGGAATAACTGGAGGTGGGGAACAGGAGGCTAATCAAGGAGAAGAACTTAATAACAAAGCCACCCAATATTTAATAAGGGAAACACCATCAGCAACTTTATCTGCACTGTAGCAGAGAATATAAGAACATCAAAAATCTGGCCAGGATATTTCTTGTTATATTCAAATCAATAAGCTGGTATTTGCTGTACTGAGTTTCAGATTTTACTGTAAGCCATAAATTTACATGACGTATCTGGGAGTGAAACATCTCAGAGACTGATATAAAGACCCTATAGTTACTGGACTCTTTTTTAGTAACATTGCTAAACTTGCTGTTAGAAATGTATTCAATATTTATACTATTTTTGTGTATAGACACAAAATCACTATAATAAGTCCTTGAGGTCAGGGAGTGTATCTTCATTTCAATATCCCTAGCACCTATGTGACAAATGATACACATTCAACAAATATTTATGATAAGAACAAAAACCTGTCTCAAATTTATTTCTCTAAAAGTTTTGTTTTAATTTTAAAATATATACATACAATGTAAAACAAAACAAGCTTAAAAAGCATTCCTGCTGACATGGAAATTAGTCCAAAATTCATTAATAAATTAAAAATGGCAAGTTACAAACAAGTAAATGCATAGAAAAATCTCTGAAAGGATATACGCTAAAGATAAACCAAGGATATATACTCTTGGTTTTGAGAGTGTATTTCTTTTTGGTAGTAGAGAGCAATACAGAACTTTTTACTATATACAAAATACTGTATTATTTCATATATACATATATATTTGTATATATACACATACATATACATAAACACACATACGTATTTTTAAAACACATACTATATAATAAAAGCACTTAAAATAATTTTTTGAATTACCTGATGAAAGAGTCTTACTCAAATACTTTAACTCAAAATATTGAAATCACAAAAGTAAAAAATTCTACAGTACAAAATCTTTACATTTCCCTTCTCATATTACTTTAAAGCTTCAATTGTATGTTTCAATAAATTACTATTTGAGT
>NW_007726555.1:634144-638354 GCF_000696425.1 Galeopterus variegatus | reverse complement strand
GTACGGGCGCGACACTGAGGGTTGCGATCCGTTGCCGGTCACGAAAAAAAGACAAAAAGGAAAAAAAAAAAAGTGAGACCATAAAATTAAGACAAACTTTTCGCTGTATTAGATTTGATCGCAGTAATTTGAAAATTTAGATGTTCTAAATAATATAGAGAGGAAAATATATATTAGTAGAAGTTCAAGAGTCTATGAATTATAAGCACTTTTTACACTTTGCCTGACAATTAGTTTATCTTTGTGTTTAAGTGAAGGTATATTTGCTGAATTAATACCAAAAATTTTCAGGTTCTCATTTATGTAATTTCTATTTTAAATGTACCAGGGGAACTGTCTACCTAGAGGATGTGCTGATAATGTGTTAAAAGTGTAAAGTTTCACACTCCACTATTAATTGTACATATTTGTCTATTTCTTTTGGAAGATATTATCCCATGTCTTGGAAGGGGAATCCAAGGTAAGAGAAGTTACACACTTTGCTCAGGTATTGATAGTTGAATCAGATTTTGAACTTGGATACATCTGATTTCAAAAATCTGTGCCTTTGACACTTTGTAGTTGGAACTATTTTGGAAAGTTAAAATTCATGTCCAATTTGTCTTCATTTCACTTCATATATCAGGCTGAAAACCTGACACACCTGCATAAAATAAGTGAAAACTCTATAAAAATTTACATTTCAAAACAGAAATTATTTAATAATTATTTACATTAGGTAATATTTTTCTTTAGAATAGAATTCATTTAAAAGGAAAGTTCTTCTGAATAAACTTTAAATATGACATATGCAACTTAAGTTCACAAAGAAGGAAAAAGAACACATTACTAGTTAAATGATATACACTAACACTCAATAGTCAAAATTTTGTTATTGGCCAAAGACCATTCCAAGGCTCCCAGAGCCTTTGTTGTTGTGCTGTTTGCTTGTTTGTTTGCAGGGGATTTGAGGGGGGACAATTATCTACGAGAATGCAGACAACGTATTTCAGGTCTCCTGCCATAAGTACAATGCTAGTATAATGCTCTGTTAATTTCAAGCAATTGTTTTCTAACACTTATGATCTACCATCTCATCTAGAAATTCAAATTCAGACTAATAAACATCAATCTTGATGAATTTTTTAGAAGGAAAATGATAAAATGATTTTAAAACATAATATGAAAGTACAAGAAAACATAATAAAAAAGGAGAAAATGTACTTAGGGGCATACTTTCAGCAATGATGAAAGTCTGTGTAATGTTTTTCATTTACATTCACAATTTATTTGTAATATTTGCTTCTGAGAATGTTACCTGAAGGAGAAAATTATAATCAAATTTAACTGACTTAAAATAACCAGAAATAAAAGCACATATTTAGCAGAATATTCTAAGCTTATAAACTTAAATGCAAGTGGGGAATTAGATGGTTCCAAACTCATGTATTGGATGTTTAGCAAATTATGTCAGCATACAAAGTTATTGAGCTATTAAATTTCAAATATTTTATATTCTTGAGGATTAATTTCTAATAAGATAATAGGGTTTTTTAAATTGTCTCCTGCTTATATAATATCCAAAAAATGCAAAATAGACTTATCCCACTTAAAGAAAACCCAGTAGATGGAAATAACAGATCATATCAATGGCAATTTGACATGTAACACACCTTTGTACAGAAAGATACACTATTCTCACCACTAGCTGTACCAATGGCATTAGATACAGCCATCACCCTTCTCTCTCCAACTTTCAAGGGTGAAAATATCTTGAAAATCTTTCACCAACTGCTCACATGCATACAACACACCTTTCTCACATATTCCCAAACTGGGATTAGGAAAGGGAGAACAGGTTCAAGACACACCTGCTCACCACTGGGACCACATAAGCTCTTGTTATGTACACACTCATCACAAAGGCACCCGGACTTCACCTCTCCCCAGTGAAGGATTACACCGTTGGAAGTTACCAAGACTAACAAAATTCCATTGCAACAAAATGCTAACTAGTTCTTGGACGACTTACACCTGGGTTTTACCTACACTAAGAGGAACTGACCTATTTCCCACCAAGTTTGAATGCTTTGTACTGATAACAATTCAAGACCCCTTTGGAAGTTCAGAGCACTTTACAAATGCAAGATCGCTAAGAGAAAGTTAGAAAAGGTCTCTGAAGGGAAGTTCCTGCCTCATACTTAAAGGGCAGGCAATGGGGCACCCTGTGTATCCAATAGGCTCTGAGTCCCCCACAGCAGCTCTCCCTGGCCCTGCCACTATTCTCCAACTCAGAGACTTCGCAAGTTTTGAACACTAACCTCAGTAAGAAGGCAAAAGTGAACCAGAGAGACACAGCACTGTCCTCATGGGGCATGCATTCTAAAAGGAAGGACAGTTACATAATAAAAAATAATAAAATAGCAGTAGTAGTAATAATAACAACACTAATAATATACATATTTTGATAGAGAAGTATTAAGAGGCATATACAGAGGGGAAGTTAAGGTCACAGCGTTGGTGTGCCTTCTTGATGGGGAAATGTTTAAGCTGAATCCTGGAGTACTGACAGATAGGACACAGATGTGGGGCAAGGGCCTTGTGGTGGGGGGGAGGTTTGGAAATAGAATGGCCTTGGGCAGGGAAAACTGCCCACAGGTAAGAGTACACACTGTTGGAAAAGTCAGAAGAAATTTAGCGCAGCTCAAGCTAAGTTGTATGAGAGAAGGTAAGAGATGACACTAGGGTCTTGTAGGCCGTTTTAAAGAGTTTGGACTTTTTATCCTAAGGGCAATAGGAAGCCATCAAAAGGTTTAACTGAGGATCCTCATTCATAGGATCCTAAATATCTACATTTAGCATTTTTCAAACACTAAATTCCATAAACACTGAAATAAAACAATTCATTATTATACAAAATAATTGTTAAGAAAAAACTTTTTCCTATTTCCCAACCATCAGAATGTGTAGTCTGGAAAACACAAAATGGGTACAGGTCTCAATGTTGAAATATGACAGTTGACAGTTTCAGGGAGATGAGCATTTAAGTTGCATAATTACTGGACTTACATGTTTCAGTCCAAGAAAATGCAATAGCAAGTAATTAAAAATATATGTCTTAATTAAATAATGGCAACCATTTGCATAGAGGTAACATTTACATCAGTGCCAGAGCCATTGTATTAAGGACCCGGTGGGTATTATTCATTTATCTCACAATGATCCAATGAGTTACAATTATTGCAAATGGAGAAACTAAGCCCTACAGAAACTGACAACATTCCCAAGGTCACAATATTGACAACTGTCCAAAGTCAGAATTTAAATCCAAGCAGTATAATTTCAATTCCAGGCACTACACAGTACTCAAAGTCATAGCTGTCTGTTAGGAAGATGACATGTATAATATAGGAGAAATATGTGTCTAGTAACAACAACAAACAGCCCCGTTATGTGTTGAGTTCACTTGATTATATTTTCTTCAACTAAAAGTCTTAAAATCAACATCTATGGCCACAAGCGGCTTATATGGTCATGAAAATGTGTCCCTTTTCATGTAGTTTCTCATATTAAAATGATTTAATCATGCCTCCCAAACATATAATTAGTTTTGACTGAATGGTTTACTTTTATGAAATTTTATTGATCCGTTCATTAAACAGCTTATTCTTCAAATAAAACAGTGTTAAAGTCTGCATAAATTACCACTGACAGACAGGATTTCACTAGACTTTGAAGTATGCCAAATAGCTTTTTTCATAGTTCTAGAATATGATTTGCAAGCACATGCACATAATGAATCTAAATGAATGTAAATCACTCAAATCTATCAGAGGTCCCACTTCATTAGGAATACATCCTTCTAAAGAAATTAGTTCACCATCCCACTTTTACATTAGTTAGCAGCTCGTTTAACTATTTTAGTCTTACTGTAGTACTATAAAATGTCATACTTCTTTCTATAACAGATCAATATCCTTTTGCCATGACTATTTACTATTGGAATGGTGTCTAATCTTTAATTTTAACCCTAACATTAGAGTATTTTCTTCTAACAAAATATATTAGCAAGTTAACATAAAGAGAATCCCAACAACCTGGTGACAGGCCCTCAGTAAAAACTTCCTAGAAATTAAAAAGCAACCATTTTTAGGGCCGGCCCGGTGGCGCACTGGATAGTGCGCCGCTTGGGAAGCGCAGCGGCGCTCCCGTCCGAGGGTTCGGATCCCAC
>NW_007726555.1:620167-633144 GCF_000696425.1 Galeopterus variegatus | reverse complement strand
GCGCCACTTGGGAAGCGCGGCGGCGCTCCCGCCCGAGGGGTCGGATCCCACGTACAGACCGGTTCTCGCTCACTGGCTGAGCGAGGCGCGGGAGCAACGCCGAGGCTTGCAATCCCGTTGCCGGTCCCCGGCCCGGTGCGGGGGCAACACTGAGGGTTGCGATCCGTTGCCGGACACGGAAAAAAGACAAAAGACCAAAAAAAAAAAAAAAGCAACCATTTTTAGATTAAATTTGCAGAGCACACCAAAAAACAAAGCCACACACGCCCTTAGAAGAGTCCTCCCTCCCACCAACTCCTCCTGCTATTGTGTTGAAGTAGGAGGCAACCCAACATACAGCCAAATTAATATCCTAATAGCCTGGTAGCTAAAAAATAAAAACGTTCTTTATTAGCTGTCACATATGAACTAGCAGTGACCTAAAACATCCAAGTAAATATGTTTCAAGTTTTAACAAAGACACAGAAAAGGGGAGGAAGGGGGTGTTACATGTCACAAATGGGCCAAGCCAGGCCTAAATGAATTCAATGATCAATATTATTAATTCTATTAGTCACTGCCAGTTAGCTGTCAGATAACTGAAAACCAACATAAATATATGATATATGCGATAAGAACATAAAACTAGACTTCCATCCTCTATTTTAATGTAACTACAGTGGTAGTTTCTGAAAACTCAGATCTTATTTGTTGGATTTTCAATGGAGTTTTATCTTGCCTCCCCCATCAAGTTTTATACTCCTGGAAGGCAGAGATCATGCCATATTTCTTTATAGTCCACAGCATCAAACTCAGTGATTTAAACTCACTGAAATAATCAAGTCATCCATAAAAACTTTACAATTCAAAGAAGAATATTTTCTTTTATAAAAATGCTAGGTCAATAGGCAACTGTCTAAACTATTTAATTTTTCGTTTATTAAAACAATAAATTGTAGAAAATATACATGGCTAAGCCTGAAAGGCATTATGTTAAGTGAAATAAGTCAGGCACAGAAAGATAAATACCATATATTCTCACACATACATGGGAGCTAAAGAAAAAATAAGCTGAACTTTCAGAAGTAGAGAGTAGAACAGTGATTACTAGAAGCTGGGAAGGGGAGAGGAAAGAGAGGACAGGGAGGAGTTGTTGGTGGGCACAAAACTGCAGCTAGATCAGAAAGGTAAGTTCTAGTGGTGCACAGTAAGTACTAGGCATCTATAATTAACAATAATTTATTGTATGTCTTCAAATGACTAGGAGACAGGAGATCAAATGTTCTCATCATAAAGAAATGTTAATGTTTTGTGATAATGAATATGCTTATTATCCTGATTTGATCATCATACATTGTATACATGTATTGAAATATAATGCTGTACTCCATAAATATGTACAATCAGTGTATCAGTTAAAAAATAAATTTCTTTAAAAATATAAAAAATAAAATAAAAACAATATATTGCAGAAAATATATAAAAGTGTTAAGAAAAATGAAATTACCTATAATTTTTAGTGTATTTCATCACTCAATATTTAGTATATTTCAGCTATAAATCTATTTCATCTATGAATATATCTAAGAATGTATGTTTTTGCAAGTATGGATACATGAAAAGGGTTGAGATTATGCTGTATATATTGTTTTATACCCTGCTTTTTTCATTCAGTATTATGAGAAACAGAATTATCAGGAAATATTTAAAATATTTAAGATTACATAGTCCTAAATAAGACTTTTTACTAAACTTTGTTGAATAATTCCCCTATTTGTTGTTGTTTTCTATGTCTTGCTAACACTGCAATGAATCTTTGTAAATGTTTGTCTGCATTTCTCATTATTCCCTTAGGATAGTTTCCTAGAAGTGGGGATACTGGGTCAAAGGGTAAAGAAACAAGGCTTTAGCATATTGCCAAACTGCTTTCCAGAAAAGATAACCCATTTATACTATTATTAGAAGCATATGTGTATCTCTCATTTAAAAAAAATAACCTATTTTTAAAATTTTGTCAATATGAAAGGCAAGCAATAGATTTTTATTGTCTTAATTTATACTTCTTTGATATTAAGTGAGATTATCTTATATGTTTATTAGCCATTTGTATTTTCTCTTCTACCTCTACAAAAACTCTTGGCGTTTTTCCTTATCAAATTGAGCCATGAACTATTCAGAACCTAACTTGAATAACCCATGAGTTGCCATCTTCAGGGATAACAACACATTCCAATGTCTCCATCCATTAGACCTAGGCCTTGTCTGTCCCACAATTCTGTCTTGGTCAAAACTTTTAAACCTAAACTTCATTATTTCTGATGAACCTTTTCTCAGATTCTAGTAAGCATGTCTTAAATGTTATTTTTACTTTCCAAAGAATGTTACCTAAAAAATTATCCCTAATTATTAAGTTAAAAAGTCAATTTCCAGGTATCTTCAAAACAGATTATATAATAAAATTTTAAAAATTAAAAATACATTTATTAAAATTGAAATATGTTAATATTTATATTTAAACTTCATGTAAAAATACTTTTTCATCTGAGTGGTTTTAACTATCATATCTTAAATAAGTTCATGGTAAAATGTCCTGTAGAAGGTCATTACTAACTTAGTCCCAAATTTTGCTTTTAACCAGTGATTTTCCTTAGGTCTTTAAGGAAAATATACGTTATTTCTCTTTACTAAAAATTCCCCTATACACAATAGAGGGTTTGAGAATTTCCTTGCAATCACAGAGATGTTAATGAGTCTACATAACATTTTAATGTCTAGAAAATCTTTTCAACTATCTTGTTTTTCCCAGTAACTACCATTAGACATGTTTTCTATAAAAATTATTAAGTGCAAGTCATAAAAAATCAGGTATCTTTAAAGGGCTATCTCATTTTTAACAATAAGTAATGTCTAGAAAATCTTTTCAACTATCTTGTTTTTCCCAGTAACTACCATTAGACATGTTTTCTATAAAAATATTAAGTGCAAGTCATAAAAAATCAGGTATCTTTAAAGGGCTATCTCATTTTTAACAATAAGCTCTTTAAAGAACAATATATTTTTACTTATTTTTCAATTTTTGAATTGTCAAATTCAGAAACCATGTCTAAGGTTTTAGAAAATTTGCTAATAATCTTATATATGTAAATTTTCCATTATTATGAAATATAAATTGTAACCAAATGCTCACTGAATTAAACTAATCTCAAACCAGATGGCTGCTTCTCACCCATATCATTCCAAGTCACCTCACCTGTGCTTCCAATAAATGAACAGTGCTTAATTTATCTGATAATAAATCATTAGATGGATCATTACATATATTTTTAGATAAATTTTGAATACAAGCCCATTCTTAAAATGAGGCAATAGAGAGAGGCTCCCAGAAACTACACCGTCCTCCAAAAGATAAAGCCAGATTCTCGCCAATCCTCAGTTCACAGTATAATCCCCTTTAATTGAACAGTAACAGTAGTTTATGGGCTTCAAATTTATAGAGACTTATTTCAGGGAACTGTTAACTACATCCGAGTTTAATTGCAGAAGCTTAAATCAAAGTTTAAGATACAGAAATAAAATTAAAGTACAAGCTAGCATCTTGTGACCTACCTACATGGCTGAGAACCTTTCACTACAACTCAAAGAAGCAGAGTGCCTCAAAGAATTTGTTTTTCTTACTTATCTGTGAGTTAAATTGAACAACTCAGACCGTAAGGAGAAAAAAGGTCACTTCAAGCAGTGAGTATATATAGACTGGCCATCTAGATTTCTTTCTTACCTAAAATAATTGAGGCTGTGCTGCTATTATTTATGTACCCACAGAGCACAATAGGGGCACACACCATTTCACCAGGAGTAGTGACAAAGGTGTGGTTTACAGACCACTGCCAGAGTTCAAGATACACAGAACACATACAGCCACCAAGACATAAACCAAACCAAATCATATGAGGAAACCTCAGATAACCTTCAGTGTTCCAACTCTCAACTCAATGTCACCTTACACAATTTGACAGACTTAAATTACAGTTTCTTGCTATGTCCCAAATACGAGGATACCTCCAAAAGTTTGTGGAAAAACAGAATTGAAAGATAATATGATCTCTCCATGAACTTTTGGAAGCACCCTCTTACATATTGTTAGTTGCAGCAATAAGAGTTTAATTCCTCTCTCATTTTGGCTGGTTGCACTGGGCTGCTTCTTTTTTTCAATGGCTCAAACAAAGAATCAAAGAAACTGTTTAGTACTAGACTCCAAAACATTTTTGTTTGGGAGCACAGCAATTAGTAGCAAATCCTCCTGGCTATGACCATTTTTTGTTGTTGCTGTTATTTGGGGGGAAAAATTTCAAATACAGAAAAGTAGAAGCAAGAATATAACATGTAACAAAACATCCATATACTTTCCACCTAGATTTAAAAGATGTTAACATTTTATGAACTCCAAATCCATTTCACATATTTTTCAAATATAAAATTAAAATATTACAGACAAGGGTGATGTCTACTTTGTCCCTCCTGTCCCTCCTTCCCCAGGGGCAAGCACCAATTTTGGTTGATATTCATATTTTTATACTTCTATTCTACAGATACATATAAAAAATAAATGGACACATTTAATGTGTTTCAAAATTCTTATATAAATGGCATCACATGGTATATATTATTGCTCTACAACCTGCTTTTTTGGTTTTTTTAAAAAAACTCAATGCAGTGCTATTGAGATCCATCCTTAAACCTTTTGGGCTGTGTGATCCTATTCATGCCATCTTCAGACAATGTCACATCAGAAGAAACTTATGTAGAGTCCCATATGCATAAACATCCAGAAAAAGCTCTAGATTAACTACTAAGCAAACAAACTTCAGTCTTCAGTGCTGCCTGAATAAATATTTGCTTTTCCTTCACTTGCTTCCTGTGCAGGCACATACCAAGACTAAGGAACCCCATTTGCTCTTCTTCCTCTCCTACCCCACCTCTTCCCAAGTAAAGAATAAGAAAAGCCACTTATACTAAGGCACAAACTCATTAACATTATAAAACTCCACTGCTCACTTTAACTGGGAAGACAATATCATTGATAAGAAAAGGGATTTGAGAGTTGGTGAGAGCTTGGGCTGTAATTCCAGTTGCAGTATTTACTATGTGATCTTGGACAAGCTACTCAGCCTCTCAAAAGCACCAGTTTCCTCATCAACAAAGCAGGGCTATCACACCTGTCCCCTTGGGTCACCATAGAAACTAATGCACTGCATTGAAAGCACATCACATCTAAGACTGGTAAGTGGTGAACACTCAAGGCAGGGCTACTCACTGACGCCCAGTTCCTGTGTACAGACACCAATGGGTGGGTGACTTTCATTCTTCTCTGCCTGGAGGCTGAGTGGAGAGGTGCCATTCTTACTGTCAGGAAAGCAATGAATCACTTATATTTAATCATTTATTTTCTAGGGACTGACTTATTCCTGAAAAGTATAGTTCAAATTAGTTAAACTTTAAAATACTAAAATTATGTTAGAATACATAAGTGAAATAAAAGAGATCAAACTGAAATTATGACTAGTTTTTTGGCTAAGTATTCACAGTTTGGGGATATAGATTTAGACTTTCCAAGATAAAATGCAGGCAGTGTCCATCCGTAATTTAAACTGAAGAGAGAGGCAGAATAGAAGCAAGAAAAGTAGAGAGAAACACTAAAAAAAGTTCCTTCCTTTATTAGGAGTAAAAAACAGGTTCACTGAGAGCCTTCCAATGGCAGCACCATCTGTATCCTCAAACTCAATGGCCAGCACCGTCTGGGCTTATAAATATTCTTTTACTCCCTTATATTTTGTAAAAGTGGGTAATTTTTGTTTTTTAATCTGTGACTGAACCCCCCTCTCTGACCCAGACTACACCACTGTGAACATATATGCCTTATTTAGGGATCATCCCAAAAGAGGTACTGAGTGCCTCTGTCACACTTCAGGGGACAAACTGTGTTGAGAGTACAGAGAACAAATATACATTATTTGAGTTTTTCCAGTTTGTGTGGCTTTTTAGTTATTTCCAAAAGGAGTTTAAGATAATAATCTTCATCTACACTGAATAACTATGATCATGAAAACTGGAATTTTCCTCTATTTCATCTTCCCACACCGGCATAATATTTTCACAGACATTTGAACCTCAAAACCAAATAAGAAATAAACACAACCCCAACTTCTGCATTTTATCTAGTGTTTATTGAAAGCTTCCAAATAGCTGTCTAGTGTCACTCTTGGTAAGTCACAGCGTGTAACTATTTTCTGTTTTTAGCCCCTTAGCTATTATAGGAAATTATCCCCTATTGCTGTGAAGATTCTTTTAGAGAATGGTGGTAGCAATTTCCTAAAGTAACCAGATTTCTTAAAAACATTCTTTTATCAAATGCTATAAGAAAAGCTTTGAAATGAAGAAAAACAGAACACTACTGGAAGGATAACTGGAAAATATCTTTATGAACTGAAGGTAGGGAAGGATTCCTCAGGCAAGGCATATAATGCAAAAACATTAAGAAAAACTGAAATTTTTTTTTTCTTTTTTTTTTTTTTTGTGTCTGGCAATGGGATCGCAACCCTTGGTGTTGCGCCCGCACCTCGCTCAGCCAGTGAGCAGGAACCGGTCTGTATGTGGGATCCGAACCCTCGGCGGGAGCGCCGCTGTGCTCCCAAGTGGCGCACTGTAGCAGTATGCCAAAGGGCTGGCCCAGAAAAACTGAAATTTTGACTGCATCAAAACTTAAAGTATCTGTATGAGAAAGAACAGTATAACAAGGTTAAAGGACAAGCCACACAGATTGGGAATATTTTCATGTCACATAAGCAAAGGTTTAATGCACAGATTAATAACTTTTACAAATCAATAAACAGAAGACAGCCCACAAGAAATATGGGTAAATAGGACATGAACAGCAATTTTTAGAAAAGGAAGAACAGTCTGATACACCTATGAAATATGGATAGTAATAGGAGATTCATATTTAAACTATAAATGATAGGGCTGGCCCATGGCTCACTGGGTGAGTGTGGTGCTGACAACACCAAGTCAAGGGTTAAGATCCCCTTACCGGTCATCTTTAAAAAAAACAAAATAAAACAAAACAAAAAAACCCTACAAATGATAAACTATTTCCTATCCACAATGCAAAAGGTCAACAAGGACGTAGGAAACCAATACCTCATACATGCTGTTGAGAATGTAAACCAGTACAAACATACTGGCAGGCATTATGCAAAATTTTATACACATTTCTTCATTACGCAGAAATTCTACTTCTAATTATACATCTTAGAGAAATCTTTGTTCATATGCGGAAGAAGGCATTTACAAAATTGGTCTTTGCAGCACTATATTTATTAGCAATAAAACCGGAAACAACGTAATTGTCCATTATAGGAAGCTAGATAAGTGATAGAATACTATCAAGCAATTAAAGTAGAATGAACTAGATCTAAATGTATCATCACACAGAGATCAAAAATTGTTACATGTTTTTGCAAGGGTAAGATCCCATTTCTGTATAATTTTAGATACATGCATATATCTACATACGTAGGATAAAAATATAGGCAGAGAATACATGACATTCTTGACTCAGACTGCTTCTGCAAGGACAGAGAGGAAGTGAAAGGGGTGGGGAAGGGACCTATGTATGACTTAAACTTCATCTGCAATATTCTGTTTTTATTTAAGAAAGATCTAAACCAAATGACAAATTGACATTTGTTAAATCTAGGTGGCAAAATATGGATATTATTACCTTTGGTAATATAATTTAATAATAAAGAGGCATTATGTGAAAATTCCTACTCCCCGTCTAGATGATTTGGTCTCTGTTTAGTTCAACTGATCCAGCTTCCCAGTAGGTAACAAGGTAGATTACAGTTACCTATCTTAAATAATTCCATTCTGAATATTATGCCACTTTTGAAAAATATAATCAAAAATTATTATCAATAAATTAAAATTAAATACATTAAGCTCTTTTGAAAAATAATTTGTAATATATGCTGATGTTAAACATGAGAGCTTATGAAAGTATATTTATGTATGCTATCTTTCCTTTAATTTGCCTTATGAAAAAATTTAGATTTCATCATAAAAAATACTACTTAGCCATAACAGGGGAATAAGTTATAATGTAAATCTATATAAATCACTATTTCCGTGGTCATCAGAGCCTCAATGAATATAATATTTAGTCAGCAGGCCAACTAATACCAAACCATGAGATTATTAGCAATATGGGATTATTAACAAAATTGTTTTAAAACAATAAATACTTTACGATATGCATAAAAGCAAATCTTCAAAATATTTTGTAACTCGTTGGCCTACAAAAAAAAATCTATTAGGCTCACAAAATTTCCACTGATTTACCTAATCCCAATCAATAAATAAAATTCTTCCTATTTACTCACAGTTAAGTTTTCTTCACATCATTAAGTTAAAGGATCATTATATGAGGACAGTGCAACTTTAAAAAAAAAAAAAGGAAAGGAAAAGAAAACACAAAGGATTGTCCATCTAATCAAAATACCTGAAAGATCCATTCTTACAGGATCATAGGAATGGAAGGGGTCAAATTTCAGGCCTGATAAAATGATGCAGCAGGAGGAAAGATCATTAAGGCAGAGGAGAAATAAATGTGAGGATAATGGATTTTTTATGCAAAATTTTTAATCTGTCCTAATAGCTCTTAAAGTTACTTTATTAGCTTAGGAAATAAACTACACTAAGAAAAACCTGCTTTATTCATCGTGCCTGCTTATTCAGATAATTATAAACATAACAATTTAATTTATTCTCAAGTAGTTTTAATAGATGTTACAACAAATGGTCCTACAGCCTTAGAATCTAGAAGCAGCCAAAACTTGCAAGAAAAAAAGCAGCATTCTGAGGGGGCATGTGCATGGCCCACCTACACAGGTCTTCCAGGGCTAGTTTAGAAAGCAAGATAAACATACCCATCAAGCAGATGTCACAACTGAACAAAATGCCACAATTTTATACTTCTTTGTGAAAATGGCAGTGCCATTTGGAGGCAAAGATGACCTTATTCTTACCTGTGAGAGATTTATTGTACTAACAATTAAATCATTAGTGGTGCTATATTAATAATTTTCTTGCTCTAGAAACAATACATTCTCATTCTAGAAAATTTGGTAATTACAAGAAAGAAAAATTAATGAAGCAGTAATCCTATTACTGAGAGATAAATACCACTGATTTTGAGGCATTTCCTTTCACTAAGAATGAAATAAACACATTTCTTTCCACTGGAAATGAAATATACACATACATAACTGCACAGGCAAACTCTGTATATAGTAAGTTGCATATCATAATGTTAAATAAAAGATAAATTTTAATGATTTCCCATACATTTTTCTTCATAGAAATAGCTGCATTTATTATATAAATAGTAAAAGTAAATTTACCAAGATTTGGCAAATTCTCGATTCATTGGGACAAATTTATTTCAGTTTATATAAGTTATGTTAAAATGAACACCATTGTGTAGGAATCTTTGTCCACATGTATAATAACTTCCTGATGATATAGTCCTGGAAACTGAACCTTCTGAAGTCTATAAAGACAATGATAATTAATAATAATAATAAAGAACATACTTATGTAAGGCTTACTATGGAACAAGCACAGTTCTATGCACTTTACATATACTAACTCAATGAACCTTTAAAATAATTTTGTTGGGCACATTTTATCATTATCCCCATTTTACAGATGAGAAAACTGAGGCAGAGATAGGCTAAGTAACTTGCCCAAGGTCACACAGCTAGTAAGTGATAAAGCTGAGATCCAAACAAAGCCAACTGGCTGGAGCGTCCATGCTCTGGAATCACCACATTACACTGCTTCTGATGGTATGTGCTGTCAAATTGCTTGTGTCTTTTCACACTTCCCATTGACATCCAAGAAGGATGGTCTCTGTGCTCCCTACCAACATTTGCTCTTTCTGAAATCTGACAGATTAAAAACAGTATCTACTTATTGCTTTCACTTCTATTTCTCTATTTACTAGCATATCTAAACAGTTTAGAAGTTTATATACTCCATTTATATTTGCTTTTCTATGAGCTGTCTGTTCATGTCTTTTGCTTGTTTTTTCCCTTCTCTATTGGAAGTCTTCATGGTCTTATCAATTTGTGTTAGCTCTTAGTATAGAGAGATAATCTATTCACCATTTCCCATCTTTTGTCTTAACTTGGCTTGGCATAAAGGCATTTTGAATTTTTACATAATCAAAATGTGTGTGTGCTTTCTTCCACTGATCTATTCTTATAAAGTACTTCTCTATCCAGGAGTCAGATATGTGTTCAACCCAGTGTTTTTCTCCATTGAGGTTCTCTTTAAACCATCTGGAAATTATCTGGTGTATGGTGCTGGCATTACATCTTAGGCATAGTGGAATTGTAAAGACGTGATACTATAGATGGTTTTACATAATATGTTTTTATCTTAGTGCTGTTTTTAGACTAGACAGCAACATATGCTGACTTATTACAACAGAATTACTCAATTGGAGAAAAAGTCATAATCTAAGATACTTCTATTCTGGTTACAGCCACATCAAAAGCATCTCAAACATGAAAATTATTCCTACCTTTAAAAACCTGCACAGTAAAACCTCACATGGACCTTCCCTAAACAATAATTCTAGCCCAATGTTTAACAATAATATAAAGTCAGTAGATTTTTCATAGCTGATCTAAATCCCCAACAGGGTTTTTTTGTTTGTTTTGTTTTGTTTTACTGTCCAAAGAAGATAACAACTATATATTTTGCTATCATCTGCTTTACAGTTCTTACATTTGAATAGAATTATATATTTAGTGATTTTAACTGTGTGGGGAAGTGGGAGGGATTTTTGACATTTTTACTGACTTCTCAGGCTTTCCTCTAAACCAGAGGTCCTTATAATCATTGTACTATACAACAGGGCATCATCAGTTGTGAGCTGTGTGCCAAGTAATTTGTTAATAATAATAATATTGACGTTTGTGAATAATTTACTTTTAAAATAGAAACAGAATGAGCTCATGATTCTTCCTATAATAAAGCCACTCTCCTGTTTGCATTCTGATGGTTTTTGTAAGTAGGAGAAGAGGTAGAGATTAAAACCATCATAGCACATCACCGTGCAGCCTATCCTATCTATTTTATAGCCCATAATAAGCAATTCTATTGAGTAATATTTTCGTGCCAACTATAGATTTTTATGAATATCACAAAAATAAAAGTTTATGGTGTTATCTCCTCTACTGCCTACACATGTATATACACACGATGATTTTAAATCAGATATGCCATGGAGTATTGATACTGTGAATATTAATCTTCATTTGTATTGCTCTTTAAAAAAAGTAGAGAAATCACTAATCTAATCTATATTCTCTATTTTTGGACTAATAATCTCTATTTTTGGACTTCAGAGAAGAATAGAGTTCTTAATAAAGAATCTCATGAGGGTACAAAGAACTGGAAGGATTTCCTCTCTCTAAAATAATTCTTTAGGGTTGGATTTATTACAACTACATTGTTAATTCTTTTCACTGTGGAATCCCTTAGGTCATACTCTCATATAAGTAATTATTTACCCATTGTAGCTCCTATTTGTTCCTATTCCTCTATTTCAATTCTAATTGAAACTAACAACAATCAGCAGTAAGAACTAAGATTTTTATTGAGCATTCTCTATATGCCAGCAGCTTACATGGATTAGAGCAGATAAATTTCCCAGGAGCCATGGAAGGTAAGGACTATTATTGTCACTCATATTTTACAGACGTGGAAACTCATTCTCAAAGAGGTTAGGTAACTTGCCCCATGTCATACAACAGGCAAGTGGAAGGATGAGCCCACACTTGGCCTTCCTATCCACCACCATTCTAGTATATATTCATTTCTTTGCTAAGTTACCAAGATTACTCTGACTCCTGAATATATATCCCAAAAGGATGCTATCTCTCCATCAACATCTGCAAGCTTTTTGATCCTCATTTTCAAATATATCACTGGCCTGTTTATATTGGTCACTTAGCATTCCCTATTTCGTGGGACTCTTTTGCCCAGATAGCCATTTGCATAAATATTCATGTTATAAGATGATGTGAAAAAATGTATAACCTAGCACCACTGTTGAACAAATAACTCAAATTACATTCTTAACTATAAATGTCTATTGGTAGTCGATCACTATGGTCCTCTTCCTGTTGTGGTTATATTTTAACAATGACCAAGAGGAATAGTTCTTAATTTGATGTCCACAGGTTCATGAAATGATTGGTGGAGGAGGTGGTCTGTGAAACTTCTGAAGCCATATGCAGAAGTATATGTGTGAATATATATATATATACATATATATATACATACATATATGTATATATATAGTACTGGTGAGCAGGTATAAGTTCATTTTTTTTAGGAATCCTTCCATACTCAGAAAAGATCATTTGTATCAAGAACGGTATAGACTGTCAATAAACAAGCCAAAAAGAATACAAGACACCTACTAGGTGCTCCTAAGTGGACAATGTAATGAGCTCTGAATGTTTAGAGCCATATTCATTCATAGGGACAATTTAATGAGTGTTTTAGAATTATATTAATGCCAACATTTTCTACATATCAGGGAATAAGAATGCACCCACAATGTACTGTGCTTGGAACATATTCCGGTAACTATTAAATTTTCTCATCATTAAAGCATCTATAAATGTCCTTCAGAAAGATACTATCAGATCCTCTCTCCCTCCGGGGGAAAAAAAAGTGTTGTTTTGGTCCTTTCTAATCATTGATTTTCTGTCTCCACAAGGTCACAATATTAGTAGATAGTTCACTTCAATAATAATAAATTCTTGTTAATGATAATGCTTAGAGAATCAAGAAATATGGTTAAAGTTTCTATTTAAATAAGGAATAATAACTGACTGTATGATCAGTTTCTTTTTTTTTTT
>NW_007726555.1:595085-619438 GCF_000696425.1 Galeopterus variegatus | reverse complement strand
GGAACCGGTCTCCACATGGGATCCAAACCCTCGGCGGGAACGCCGCCGCGCTCCCAAGCAGCGCACTCTCCAGTGCACCACCAGGCCGGCCCGCATGATCAGTTTCTGAAACTACTGATCTACAGAACAGATTTTGTTTGTCCAGACTCTTTGGAGAACCATCTTCCCGTGTTCTTACTCCATGGGATTGGGTGAAGCCAAGCAACGTCCACCCACACACATATACTATGCACACACACATGTGCACATACATGCACTATCTCTACTCAAGGTTGGATGTGTGACCCAAGTCAGTCCAATCAGAATCTACCAAGAAAGAGGCTTTTCCTTTTACTGGGATCAATAACTAAAGAAAATGTAAGCCCAGAGTGATGCTGGTCATAGCCCCTGACAATAAAAGCTGAATGAAAAGAAAAAAGCTCCAACAGATGGAGACAAATAAATTTATGACAACACCATTTGAGACCTAGGGTCTAGCCAAGCCTGAGTTTTACCCCTTGAACTTCTTCTGTTTTGTGAGCCAAGAGATTCCATTTTATTTAAACTAGTATTATGAGATGGGTTCCTGTGCTATTTGCTAGCAAGGAGTACTGACTAATCACATTAAATTCACTTATGACCATAATCTAATTTTATTAAGGAAATTAATACTTAATTTTTTAGTGTTCCTTCCCCATGTTCTCAAAACATAATTTGGTACCTCTAGAATAATACCTACCACAATCTACTTTGTAATAGGATCTTGAATGTACCTAGATTAGGACAAGGAATTCCTCATTCTTTGCTCTGATCACACATCCAGGACTATGCTTTGACAGAATCAAGTGCTTAATAAATGCTTGCTGAATAAAAATCAGTACTGGACAGAGCACATATATGACACTGTACTTATTAGACAATGCAGAAGAGTCAGAGATAAGTCCCAACTTAGTCTCTGCTTAGAAGAGCTCACATACTGGACTTTTAGTACACCTTGGTATCTTTTATTGTGTGCCAAATTTCATCAGGGCAAGGCACTCCCATTTGTTCAGCATTAAGGGTTTTTTTTATTGTTATAACATATACATAAAATTTACCATTTTTAAGCGGCATTAAGTATATTCATGTTTGTACAACCATCACCATCATCTTCAGAACTCTTTTTGGATTAAGTATTTTTAATGTACAATGTTGTTTTAGATTCCAGGGAATTTAGTAAATAGAATTGGTATTTCATATAGTTTTTTATGGGCAGCACTGCATTCCTTTTAAAAATCTCCCATTTTTTTTTGTCTTAAAATAATGTTTCTTCCATCTCTTGGACAAGGCCCAGAAAGGGTATCCCCTTTTAAAGTCAAGCAACTGAAATATCAAAAGCATCCCAACACACTAAGAATAGCATGACAAGAAAAGTTTTATCATTTTTCATTGATTCAAAACCTTGAAATAACTCAGGTTAGCATGCTCAGTATCACTTATATCTCTGCAACAGACTGTGCACTGACTTCGACAGTCATGGAAATCTAATCATTTTCCCAATAATTTTTTTTTTTTACCTGGTTTTATGTCTACTTTCCCTAAAACCCTCAGAATACTGGATTTGCTTGTTCCAGCTAGAGTAAAATTGGCAAGAATTAGATTTTTAAAAAAATCAGTGTTATGAAATCACAGAGGGTAGGCCATGTTCACAGTTAGATTTTTATTCTTTACTTCTTCCATTCTCAGGTATTGGCAACAAATCCATCCTTCAAAAAATGCACAGTTCACACAATTATACTCTTAGAAAAACCATTTGTTTTTTAAATGAACATTAGCTCAAAAGTAGGGGGTACCTGCTGATGGACATCTAAGAACCACCCATGGATCTAAATGTTCCGTAAGTCATATAAATGTAGGAGCTATCAGCTTTAGATTTTCACAATGAAAGGTTGCTCTGTTAATAACTCCTCCTTCCCCTACTCTAGGCATCTGTCAATTTCTTCAGCTCCCTAAAAAAAAAAAAAAGTACTTAGGAAGAGAAAAAAGTGCTGTGCTCACCTAAATCATAGCAACTAAGTCCAAAATACATGGTATATGCCAATGAAATTATCATACTTTACCACATATAGAAAACTCAAAATGCTTCCAGAAGTCTCAAAGGAATAACTCACATGTATACTTACCTTGAATGGGGATAAAAATGACAAAGAAATGGAGAAAAAAATAATTTGCATCATATGACCATAAATTCTGCAGTCATACCTCAAATTTTCTAAGAACAAAAGCCCTTCTGAATATAATTTCCATTTCAAGAAAGATAATGAGAATCCAAATTGGCATAAACTAAAGAATATCTGTTCCCATTCCATCTCTACACTCCCAAACTTTGTACCCAGATTCTCTTGTTAAACGTATCAGAAAAATATTTTTTAAGTAAATACAAATTCTACCATGTGATAGAGGAATATAAGCAAATTTCCACTTTTGGAAGAGCACTGTGCATTCAAACACCAGTTACTTGAGGACACAATTAACAGACTTCCAAACAAGCTGAGATTTTGTTCCTTTATATCCTTGTATGCATATCAGAATTCCATATGTCACTATCTCTAATTCATTTACATAATCTTTCACCAGTTTGCTTTCCAACTTTGCCAAACCTGTAGTTGGCTCTTTCTGTTTCCATTTCCTGGGGGTATTTTTTTTTTTTTCTGTAGTCTAATAAAAAGTATTCTATTTTGGTATTGAAATTATCAAGTTCCTTGTTCCCATAAAGCTCTGAGTTTTTCTTTCCATACCTCTTGACAATCTACTTTTTGTGGTGCTGTTAATACACATGGCTTAGTTGTGCAGTGGAAAAGGAACGGACTTCAGGTCAGATAACCTGGCATTCAATTATTTCTTCCTCTAAACTGTCTCAAATATCTACGCCTTGCGCACCAGTCTAACCACTCAGCCCTTATCCTGCCACAATTACCAATATGACAGCTTCTCAACCACATTTCTGTCTCAGCCGCTATTTCCTATCTCTTTTATCAGATTAACCTCTCTGCCCCTTTTACGTCATTCCTATGTTAAAAACAATGTTTAGTAATGCTATATTAATAGTACCCAACACTTCATTTCAGCATTCACAGATTTCTAAAACCTACTTTCCCCAACTACTATTAAGCCCCTCCAAGCAGGCTTCGTTGGTCCTGTCTACACACCCTGACTTGTGCTAGTACATATTCCTTGAATACCTTCCCACTCTCCCCCCCACCGAAATGCCACCAATCTTCAAATGTCAGCTGAACTTTCACTTCCTGTATGAAGCTTTCGTTGACTATCCTAGCCCACACAGAACTCTTCCTCTGCTAATCTCTGATAACAGTTCTTATCTGCAACACACAACCAAACTCATAATTAGTTACCAAAAAAAAAAAAAAGAAAAAAGAAAAAAGAAAAAAAAAGGCTGCATACACTCCAACTAAATAGGAATACAGTGGGGACATATGGTTTGTTTCATACTCATTTGGTTTGCTCACCCATATTAATAACACAGCGGGTACTAAATAACTTGAAAATTGCCTATTATTTTTCCCTCTGTCGATACAAAATTTTAAATAGGTATTTTTCTTAGTTTTAGGTCTTCTACCAAAAAGCTTACATTAAAATACACTGATTATAGAAACCAAAAAGAAGAAAACAAAAAACTCAATAAAAACAGGCAAAAGAGTTTTAAAAGGCACGAAAAGAAGGCATATGGATGGCAAATAAGCCTATGAAAAGATGTTCAGTGTCATGAAGACATTAGGGAAATGCCAATTTAAACCACAATGAGATATCACTACGCAGTTGTTACAATGTCTAAAACTAAAAAGACTGACTCTATCAAGTGTTGGCAAGAATGTTTGTAATGGACTGGAACTCCCATATACTGGGAATGCAAAATGGTACAACCACTTTAGAAAACAATTTGGTAGTTTCTTAAAAACTAAACCTACACCATATGTTCTAGCCATTCTACTCCTAGGTATTTACTGAAGAAAAAACAATGCATATGTCCACACAAAGATTTGAATATAAATACTTAGAGCTTCATTTGTAGTAGCCAAAACTGGAAACAACCCAAATGGTTCATCAATAGGTAAATGGATGAAAAAAAAAAAAAATGTGGGACAGCCATAAATGAGATATCACTCAGCTATAAAAAGAAACTGCTAATACATGCAACAACATGGATGAATCTCAAGTGCACTATGCTAAATGAAAAAAGCCAGAATCAAAAGGCTACATAAGATATTATTACATTTATAAAACAATCTAGAAAAAACAATTATAGGGATAGAGCACATGTAGTGGTCACTAGGGTTCAGGAGTAAGGGGAGGGGCATGGAGAAGGGGCCACACATGGGAATTTTGATCGATGACACAGCTGTTCTGTATCTTGATTGGTGGTGGTTACATAACTACACATTTGGCAAAAATGTAGAACTGCATACCAAAAAGGGTGAATTTTACTGTTTGTAAATTAAAAATAAATAAGCAATCTCATAATAAAGACTAAGAATGTGAATACACCATTACCAACAACTCTACTATATTGACATGAGAAAAAGCAGGAACAGCATTTATTAATTATATTGTGAAAAATCCTAAAAATATGCTGATAGAGGTCACAACAATTTTTTGCTAATCTCAGTAGAACTTTCCCTGTTATTTAACAATAATTTTATTAATATCACATAATCAATATTTATCTAGTTATGCCAGATACATGCCCAGCCACCCCCAAGTCCCTCTGCTAAACCATTCATTCATTCATTCAATATTTACTGAACATCAGTGTACCTGGCACTGTTCCACGCATGGCAAATGTACTGGTAAACAGGCCAGATGAGGCCCTTGCTCTCAGGAGGTTGACATTCTAATTAAGGGAAATGAAGTAAACAAAGTCAGTGAAGATGGTTCTGGAAAGTATGTGCTATGAAGACAATAAAAGAGGATGATGTGTTAGAAGGCAGAAGTCAGGGAAGGCCTCGCTGAGAGGCTGACATTTGAGTTAATCTTGAATAATAAGAAAGAGGCAGGAAATCAAAATCTGGAGGGAGAATTTTCTTGGTTGAGAGACCAGTAAGCACAGGAAAAAGGGGATCTTAGTTGCTTGGAGCTACAGAAAGGTGAGTGTGTGGAATAAGCAAGAAGGAAACAGATAATAACAAGGGCCTGATAATTTGGTACCTTATAGACCCTAAATTATTTTACTTTACGCTGCTTGCAATGAGAAGCCACCAGAGGGCTTTGTATCAGCCACATAATCTGATTTGTGTTTTTAAAAGATCCATCTGGCTGTTTAATTTTTCAGGACATTCGGCTTTCTTCTTCTCTATCTCAAATATTTGTTTCTTCATTTACCTTATTTGTGGCCTTAGGCAAATCACATATACTGCCTCAGTTTCCATATCTGTAAGATAGTGAACACCCGCCACTAGCAATGGTCAAAACATATTGGTTCAATCTGGCAGTTAAATATTTGAGCCTGAGGCTAACTGCAGCCTCATTTCTATCCTCAACCTTCCCAGGACACTGCCCCTCCCGGTTATCTTCTCTCCCTCTTACATTTTCAGTCTCAACATCTGCACAAATCCATTGCTCTCTTCATATTTTACCTGTTGAACCAAGTCCGTATTCTGATCCTGCTGTTTCTTTGTGTTACCATCTCTTCCCTCCACTCCTTTCTTGTTTATCACCAAAACAGATGCCGCCCAAGAGCAAAAACTGGGCCCACAATCCCCAAGTTTCTCCTCTTCATTGCTCACTTACTTCTCAGTCAATCACAATCTGACTCTCATTCCCACCACTCCACAGGATTTCTTCTTGGAAATCACCAGCACCCATCTGTCACCAACTATTAGGTCTTATTTCTGGTCTTCCCAGCCCTATCATCAGGTTTTGTACCACCAGCTCCTACTGGAAGGGAAGGATAACGTAACAGAAAAACAAAAGGGCAGGATTCTATTCCCAGTGCTGTTACTAACTACTCTGTATGACACTGGAAAAGACACATAATTTCTCTGGGCCTTAGTGTCAGTATCTATGCCTGTAATAGGTTGGATTTTAGACAGCCTTAGAATTTCCAAATTAGATGGGTTCTAAGATTACATGATTCTTACACTTTGGCATCCGTGACTCAGCATTATCTTGATTCTCTAGACAATTCTCTGTCTCCTTTATTTGGATGTGTTGCTCTTCTTCTTAATAGGGTTCTATTCCTCAAAGTTCCTAGAAAAACGCACTTTTAACTGTACATGGGTCATTATATTCATTCTCTCCATAGCCAACAGCATCCAAATTGACCTCCTCAATTGCCTCTACTATGAAGAGTCCTCCCACACCTGCAGAACAACATTGCCCCCTATACAGAGGATGTTTCCAATCAGAGGTAGTTCTTAAAAATCATGTAACCAAGACAAAATCATATCCTCTCCAGTCCTATTCTTGATCTCTCCATTTCTCTTCATTGTTCACCATTGACCATGACAGCCAATTTCATAACACGAAGTTTTTGCCAATTTTCCAAATACTTTACTCTCCACTTCTACTCATATAATACCAACTGCTCCCTTTCCTCTTTCTTAACAATTGAGACCTAAAGTCATTATGTAAGACACAGTAAAGTAGTTATCCATGGTGGGGGCTTGTGGGTGGATGGCTCTGATACCTAATGAGGAGAGTCAGAGTCCAAACAGAGACAGCAGGGCATCCATGTGTTTGTGTGGTCTAGTGTAGGGTATTAGAACCCAAGCAGGGTGAGGACAGTCCAGCATGGGGAGTCAGCACCTAGGTGAGGTAAGGAGGGCGTCTGTAGGATGGGGGGACCCAGAATGTGGAGTCAGACTGCAATGAATGGTGGCAACATTGCAAAAGGCCACAGAAACCTGCCTGAATGGGGTTGCACTGACTTAATCAGGAACATTCTGAACATCAAAAATAAGTACAGTAACAGGCTGGAAATCACTGCATAAAAGCAGAAACAATGACACCATGCAAATATAAATAAGTAAATAAGTAAAGTTTGATGAAGAATGGGATATATACACAATTTTAAAACTGCCTCTCCACAAAATATCTCCTAATTGCAAAAGTAAAAGAGTAACTTTACCATGGAGAAGCCTGGCAGACAGCACCTGAATCAAGTGATCCAAGTGAAGAGTAATGGCAAAGATGAAGATCGTGTGTCACCTGATGGGATGCAATGAGAAGAATGTGCACCACTTCTGTGATATGCCTAAGAGTAACTTTACCATGGAGAAGCCTGGCAGACAGCACCTGAATCAAGTGATCCAAGTGAAGAGTAATGGCAAAGATGGAGATCGTGTGTCACCTGATGGGATGCAATGAGAAGAATGTGCACCACTTCTGTGATATGCCTGCCCGAGGTGCGTCACCTGAGTCCTGTCATGAGGAAACAAACTGGAAGTCCTAATGGAGGGACTTTCTACAAAATAAATAGCCTTTAATTTTCGAAAGCAGTGTAAAGTCATGAAATCTAAAAAAGACTGAGGAACAGTCCCAGAGTGAAAGAGACCAAAGAGCCGTGACAACTGAGCACAGCACACAATTCTGAACTGGACCCTTTTGCTATAGAAGACATTATTGGGACAAACGGTAAAACCAGAATGAGGTCTGGAGAGCAGATGTTACAGGCTGAGTATCCTTTATCCAAAACGCTTGGGACCAAAAGTGTTTCAGATTTTGGATATTTTAGGAATTTGAAATATCTTCAGAATACATCTGGCTGAGCATCCCTGATCCTGAAAATCTGAAATCTGAAATGCCCCAATGAGCATTTCCTTTGAGTGTCACTTGGTGCTCAAAAAGGTTTGGATTTTGGAGCATTTCAGATTTTCACAGTAGAGACACTCAACCTGTACTAACTTACCAATGCTAATTCTTGATTTTGATGGTTGTACTGTGGTGACTTAAGAGATTGTCCTTGTTTACAGGAGTTCTTTGTAATGGGATTCCAATTTTTTTGTAAATTTGTGATTATTTCAAAGTAAAATTGTTATACAAAAATCACAAATGTACACTGTACATAGTGATTTGTGTATTATAAAGCACTCCTTTTTTTTCCAATAAAATAATCACCAATCTTTCCAGAAATTCTGTTAGTGAATGAAAGTAAGTGAATCATCAAGAGAAGCAAGTCTCATTTTAAAACCACTTCTATAAATGTTATTTAAAATACCAACCTGGAGAAATTCTAGGTATGTTAGCAATTTCAAAATCAAAATATGATAAGACAAATAATAAGAAAAAAAAATTACATGTTTTCATTCTCAAATGACCCAGGCAATGTTGTAATGGATTTATTTATTATAATAAGCACCAAAACACTCTCTCACTCTCTCTCTCTCTCTCTCTCTGCCTCCCCCCCCAACAAAACCAACCATTCTTTGATACTTGGCATTACATAGAGATATTTACATCTAAATGTACACTGTACATAGTGATTTGTGTATTATAAAGCACTCCTTTTTTTTCCAATAAAATAATCACCAATCTTCCCAGAAATTCTGTTAGTGAATGAAAGTAAGTGAATCATCAAGAGAAGCAAGTCTCATTTTAAAACCACTTCTATAAATCTTATTTAAAATACCAACCTGGAGAAATTCTAGGTATGTTAGCAATTTCAAAATCAAAATATGATAAGACAAATAATAAGAAAAAAAAATTACATGTTTTCATTCTCAAATGACCCAGGCAATGTTGTAATGGATTTATTTATTATAGTAAGCACCAAAACACTCTCTCACTCTCTCTCTCTCTCTCTCTCTCTCTCTCTCCCCCCCCAACAAAACCAACCATTCTTTGATACTTGGCATTACATAGAGATATTTACATCTCAATGATTTATTCAGAAAGTTTAATAAAGGGGTAAACTTTGTCACAAACTCCTTGAATTCTGAAGCTTTTGATTTATCATATAAGGTGAGTTTCAAAAAACTTACAGAACAATTGAAAAATAAAAAAATAACTAAGTTATTTACTAAATTGTTTCCTTCTATAGTGAAAAGAAATTCAGCATATATTAAGATAAATACCTAGTCAGTTGTCTTGAAACCTATCAGAATATGCCCTTTGAAATAGACTAATGCTAGCACTGTGTTACGATGCTATCAAAGTGACTATGACCATCGCCATAAACAGCCGGTGTTATGTCAACAGAAATAACCTGTTTCCATAAAGAAAGAACAAGGAATTCATAGTGTCAGATTTTATAAAAGGATTAAAAACAACAACAATAAAACACTACTCAGTTTTTCAAGTAAAACGATAGGTTACCCCTCCTCACTTTTACTTTAAAATGGTAAATGGCAATGACATTTTTCTATCCAGACTACCCTGAAAACTATCGAGCTAAAAAATATCTGAAACCAGATTAGCAAACATGTTAAGGAATACTCTATTTTGATTCTTCCAAGGACACTACAAAGCCACTCCGTTTTACTGGTACATTTTAGACAGCATGTAGTTCGACTTTAAAATGAAGAAACTGAGGCTGGGAGTAGTTATAACTCACTCAAGTTCTCAAGTTTTGTTTGTGTCTGAGCTGGTAGGGGACTTCTATGTACATGACACAACTAGGTCCAGTGTTCATCTTAAAGGCTTTACATTTAGCTTTGTCATAATTTCCCTTAAAATTTGGCATTCGGACAATCCATTCACTGGAAATTATTAATAGATGACTTTCGTCACCATTCTTACAGAATGAATGCCCACAAACTGAGATAATGACAACACGCACCTCATGGCCATTACTCATTTCTGTCAGCTTGAAAAATTAATCTAGGTGAGAGTCATCTTTCGTATTTGAACAGGACACTCCTTCCTCAGAATAATATTCAGTAAGGCTAATACAAATAATGTAATATCCTCTTTCTTCATTAACCTCCAAAGAATGTGTAGAATAGACCAGCCGATCTCAACTTCTGAGTCTCAGAATGTCTTTTCACTCTTAAGAACTGAGGATCCCAAAGAGCTTTTGTTGATGAGTTGTAGCTATACTTAGCATATTAGATATTCAAACTAATACTAAACTAGTTTAAATTAAATGAGAAATTAAAATTAATATTTAAATAAGTCATTACGTGTTAACATAAACATATGTTTATGAAAAAATAACTAGATTTCCCCAAACAAAAAACTTTAGTGAGGAGAGTGGTACTGTTTTAAATTTTTAAAGTCTATTTATTATCTAGCTTAATAGAAAACAGCTGGATTTCATATCTATTTCTGCTTTCAGTGTGTGGTGATATATTTTGCTGTAAGTATATGACAAAATCTGGTTTCATACAGATATGCTGTTGGAAAAGGGGAGGAATATTTTAATGGTTTTTTCAGATAACTGTTAGTGTGTGGTGATATATTTTGCTGTAAGTATATGACAAAATCTGGCTTCATACAGATATGCTGTTGGAAAAGGGGAGGAATATTTTAATGGTTTTTTCAGATAACTGTAGATATCTGATACCACAATGAGAATTGACAGTGTGTATTTTCATAAAAATTAATTGCAATGTACGATCCAAAACAATATCAATGAATTTTTAGTACACTATTACCTTAAAATCCATTGGTTTATCTTCCATTTTTAGTGGATCTTTTACCAATGCATGATTTCTGACTTCATGAACCCCCTTCAAAAGGTATCAGGAACCCCCAAACCACACTTTGAGATCTACTAGAAAATAGTTTAGAGTTAAACGTAAAGATGAGGGATACTATTAAATCCAGAAGCAGTTACACACTGCCTTCATCCTTTATGATCTTTAATTCATTAATTTATTCAACATTCCCTGGAATGGGGTATCAACATCATAAATTAAGAATTAGGCAAAAAGGTTGCACTGTGGTCCAAAAGACACAAAAAAAGGAGAACAATGATGAAACTTGGATGAGGTTAAATTAAGTATTATAACATGTAGACTGAAATCTAGAAAAAGATCTAATATCCTCTGATCCTTGAGCCTTTATTCTGATAATGATCAAGCAAATAGGTTTGGATAATATTCACCAGGGAAAACTGCAATGAGTTATGAATTTACAAGAGATTTCGAATAACAAAGCTTTGATATTAAAGTTTTTGGAAAATTTATATTAATTGGCAAAAACCCGTTATGTATGCAAACAGAATGAATCCCTTTGACTGCATTAACAAACATATAAAGAATTTTGGAATACTCTAGAAGAGACAGCAAACACCACCTTTAGTGCCCATGAGTGCAGGATAGGCTCAAGATCACTGATTCACAGAAATCACGTCTAAGGCTATGGTCATTGGGCCATCATGAGGTGCTTCATGAGTTGAGTGTGAAAACTACAATTAAAAAAGTAGAAATAAGATACAGAACAAATAAGGGAATTAATGATTTTAACTACCGTATCTCCAATATTTGTATCAGAAATATCATTACCCAAAGCAGTAGTCTACAAAACTAAAAAAGCATAAATAAAATTGTAGTTATAAATGTATGTGCCTAACCATTAAAAAAAAGAAATCTGAGTTTAATCGTAAGAAATTATCAAATATTTATTTTAACAAATACTTAAAATTTTAAAATATTTCTTTAAAAGATTTTATGGAATTTCACATAATGAAGAAAAGACTTTAAAGAAATGAAAACTAAAGATTAAACCAGTTAAAAATAATAGCTAAAACCTTTATAATGCATACCAACATACCCAATGATATTCAAAGTACTTCTCATGAATTAACTAATTTAAATTATCTTAACTACCTTTGAGATGGGTACTATTTAGTGCCTTTTTATAGATAAGAAAACTAAAGCCCAGAGAGGTGAAGAGATGGACGATCAACCAATCATGCTCTTAACTATCAGGTTATACTACCCCATACTAGCTTACTAAAAACATCACTAACAAAAACATCTATGTCGCATGCAGAAATTTCCTTTTCCGAAAGTAAAGCAAAGCACAGTAGTAAAACACATGCTGGAGTTTGGTTCTGATGGGAGCCATGCTATCTCATGACTTGTGTGTTAGAGTTTAGAATTTAAGAGACAGCACTAGAATGTGATTGAATAGTTCATGCTATGGAGAACTATAAGAATGTATCTTTCTTTGTAACATTTACTTGCATAAAAGCAAGAGGAGCATGGTTTGAGCTAATGACAAGAATGCACAAATTAACGTTTTGCTTTTGTTTTGAAAAAAAATAGGATAAAGATATAAGAATACATGTAAACCTTATATCCTGTTAATGGGATGGACATATTTTCCACAAAATAAATTCTTAAGGAAATAAACGAAAATATCCACACATTCCAAGATGCCGAAAGAAAGAACTATATCTAGGAAATCTACCCTTTAAATATTCCTTAAAAAAAATAAAAAATAAAAAAAATAAATATTCCTTAAAGGGATCATTTATCACAACCATGTAATAAAAACAGCACTGAGGCAAAGTCCAATGCAAGTATTCACTGTATAACTTAGAACCACCCTTTATAGTCATATCTAAAACCTCTTCCTTGTTTTATTTTCTAAATATATACAACATGCTATCTGCAACGAGGAAAGCCAAGAGATATTTTATAGCAGATAAAGTATGTCTTCTTGCAGATCTGAAAAGTTATAAATATAGCAATTCAAAACTGCAAAGACATATTTCACTTTCAATATAAGAAAGCAAGATTGTCCAGTGAGTAATTTTAGATGTGCTGAGTCTTCCCTCGATAGTTAAGGAAGTGATTTATTTGTATGGAAAACCACAATTTTCATATAATTAACCTACCTAGGAGAGAAAGAGGGAGAGGAAACCCTGTGGGTAACAGACTTGGGGTTCAATTTTATTTTTCTCAACCAGTGAAATGATTAATAAAGAAAAGACTAAGACCACAAAGAAACTAATTTAAAGCAATTTTAGTAAACCAGCAAACAGCTAAAGGAAAAACAAAAACCTAGCACCTAGTCTGCTAAAGTAAATATAGAAACTAACAGTAGAAAATAAACATTTTCCAAACACCTAAAACAGACAGTGGGTGGCAGTGGGGACACCTATATACCTATATATGCTCCTTCAAAGTCAACACAGATATTTTCTAAGAGATTTTAAGAAATTTTTGTTCCTCTACTTCAAAAAAGTAATAACATTTTACCAACAAGCAAAGGGAGAGCAACTAAATGACCATCCTTAAAACAAAAGTAAAACAGTAAGCTGAAATGTGTTTAAATTTATCAACTATAGAGATAATGCTAGCCTTCAACATTTTATAAAGCCATAATTTAAAAAAGAGAGAGGAAAAAACAACTTACCTCGATACGTTTTCTGGAATGTATTCTAGAACCGGATATCCATCACTTCTTCTAGATGACAGGTCACCATGTGATTTCCATGACTCCACTAATGTATTGACAGGAGGAAAGGAACTCAGGTGTTGGAAAGATTGGTCTCTAGCCGATCGTGATAAAGATATTGTACCTTGAGCACCAATCCTGTAGTGAAAGGACTGTCCACCTGAATTCACACCAACAATGGCAGATGAAGGGATGCTGGCTTCTGGGTAATAGCTCCCATCATCTGGTTCTTGTTTAATCCCTACTGGGAATCCACTGCCTTCACAGTTACCATCAAAGCCGGGCACAGGTGGTCCTAAAATTCCTGATAGAGAATAATAGTCTTTATCATCCATAAAGGAAAAATATGAGCCATCCATAAATGGAAATGGGTTTACTGTTGGATTCCCTTTAAAAGAGGTGCCTGAACATGAATGCTTGGTTGATTCTTGCTTTATTGGTACTGAGAATGGAGAATCAGAATTTATTTTGCTATTTCCTCCTAGACAGGAGCTGCTAAAAGCTCCATCTGGTTCTGGTTTTATGTACTGGACAATGTTAAGCTGGCCAGTCATACCGCTTGAGATGGCATTCTCTACTTCCTCAGTCTTAGGAAAAGGGACCTCTTGAGCACCTTTCTCATGTGTGTCTGGACTAGGAACCACATCCCGGGTTGCACTGGATCCAACAGAGGTGCAAGAAGCAGAGTAGCTGAAGGCATTGTTTATAGGGCTACAGACAGATCCCACAGTACTGGCTGTTGGACTGGAAAGCGTAGATCTGTTATTTGTGTTGGAAGGGCTGGAAATGGAGCACCTTGAGTTGTTGATATTTGCAGGGCTGGACACAGATCGCAGAGTGATATTATTAGGACTGGAGACTGGAGATTTTACACTGCAGTGACTTGGAGGGCTGGAAATTGGGGATTTCATGCTACTTAATGGACTTGAGAGAGGAGAGCCCACGTTGCTAGTGTGTGCAGGACTGTGAGACCTGGAGCCTCGATTTTCAACATTAGGAGAGCATGTCAGAGGAGTTCCCTGGGCGATAGGGCTGTGCACTGGGAAACTGCCAAAGCTGGCCGTGGTGGAGGACACAGAATTGATTCCAGCAGGACTACAAACTGAAGATGCCATGTTCAAAGGGCTGCAAACTGACGGGCTCTTCTCATGACACATGATGGGACTTTTAACGATGGCACGCATGACCCCGCCATTCACGGAGCTCCCAGAGTCAGGCATAAATGATCTCGAGGCCCTGCCCACGTTACTCAGAGTGGAAGGACGATGGCCATTTTCTTTGTAAAATTTCACCAGCTGTTCAACATTTTGATACATCTTAGCTGGACTCATGCTTCCTTGTTGGTTCTGCTGATCATAGGCGTAGTCAGCATCTCGTACAGAATCCATGTATAAACCCATGGACTCAGCTACAGTTGCTGAAAGCTCCTTAGATTCAAGCTCAGTTTTGATATCAGATGTTAAAATCCCAGACCGATTACTGTCTTGCTGAAGGCAAGGAAGTAGTTCGTGTTTTTCTTTGCTGCTTCCTTGAGCACTGTTGTTTGGAATAGCACCGGAAACACAGCTTACGTTGACAATCTCCATGTAGTTATTCTCATCGGTCCTCTCTGTAGGTCCCAGGGAAGAACGCTCCACAGACTGAGAAACTTGACCCCACCGTCTTTCCATATCTAGACCTTCAGGGAAACTGTGGTAGCCTTTGGTCTCCATAGCTAACAAATAAATTTATATTAAAAAATTAGAGTCAGTTACAGCAATATTACTCTAAAAAACATTCTAAAATTGCATTTACTAAGCTACATATGTATAGTCTACTTATTATAAGCAATATTTCCAGTACTATTAAAATGGTTACCTTCTTGGGTGCTGACATAACAGAATATACAAGTCAGAATAAGAGAAGCAATCATATAAAACTATTTTGTACCTAAGTGAAAGTAACATATTTGCTATAATACAGCCTTTAAAGTTTACAAAGGATATTTACAAATGTTAACTTATTCAACATTCAAAATAATCCTGGGGACTGAAGAGGCAGGCAAAGAAGGAAACTGAGGACTTAGGTGGGTGACTTGCCCAAAGTCAAAAACATAGTAAATGACAAAGTCAGGTTTAAAACTAAATCTTCTGACTGCACTGCCTTTGGAGTCTTTCAATCATATGGAAGCTTCCTTCCATATCCCTTTGAAAAACAATATGGGAATGCATTTAAAGTTACCATTTCCAAATATAAACTTAACAAGTGAATTACCATAAGAAAAGTAATTTAAGAATTATTTTTTAAATAAGAAGACTTTCTTAAGAAAGATTAGTGATGAAGATAATTTAATGTCAATTCTGAAAAGATGGTCCACAGCTCAGAGAGGCTATATGGCAACTCAGAAATGTCAGGGCTCTCTCTATATTCCAATACTTGCAAGGACTTTGACAAGCACTGTGACTTAATGGTACCTCTGTCAAAAATACTCCCAGTCAGATATTTTTACTCTCAACAGTGAATGAAGGAAGTTTAAAGGGGTCTGAAAAATTTAAGCGTTCATTCATTCAACAGTATTTACCAAGTGCTTGCTACATCCTGGGTAAGACCAGTCACTAAATCTGTAATAATAAACAAAACAGGCACAGTCCCCATCCTCAAGGAACCCACAGGATTGCTTTAGCTATACAATCATATCCATTAGTTCTATAGATAAATTTATTTCATGAACAGAATAATTATAATAGACTATATTCATATAATTATTATGTATTATATAATTCATTCAATATCACAAGCCTTGTACATATATTAACTCATTTATCCTTACAAACAACCCTATACGACTGGTAAAAGTACTATTTAAATAACACAAGAGGGAAAACTGAGGCATCATCCCCACGGCTACATGGCAGAGCTGGAATTTGTTCTCAGGTCTCTCCCTACACCAGGGATTCTCAACCCTGGCACTATTGACATTTTGGGCCTAATAATTCTTTGTTATGGAGGTCTGCCCTGTGCATTGGAAGATGTTCAGCAGTATCCCTGATCCCTACCCACTAGATGCCAGTAGCATTCCTCTTCCCCAGTTGTGACAACCAAAAATGGCTCCAGACATTACCAAATGCTCCTGGGTGGGGGGGGGGGGGGCAAAATTACTGCCTGTTGAGAGCCACCACTTTCAAGAAACATAAATAAAATTAACTCATTCTCAGTAAAATTTTCTTTGTACATTTCATTATTTTAAAACCCCTAAAATCTGTATTATACATTTTCTTTCTTTCTTTTTTTTTTTTTTGTCCTTTTTTGAGACTGGCCGCACCGCGCTCAGCCAGTGAGCGCACCGGTCATCCCTATATAGGATCTGAACCCGCGGCGAGCGCTCCCAGCGCCGCACTCTCCCGAGTGCCACAGGCTCGGCCCTACATTTTCAAATCCTTCCAAGTCTGGAAACAATCTATGACCTAGTGTAGGTCCTCATCTAAAAGATGCAGTTTCTGCAGCTCTGCACACAAGCATTATGTTAGGCCTCTCATCCCTTCCCCCCTTTGCCTTGCTACCTCCATCCTCCCTACATTCCCTTCATTAAAAAAAAAAGACTAGGAAGTCCTTTTGCTACATAACTTATATTAATTAACATAAAAAATAATATAATGGCTCTAATAAATAAATTAACACTAGATATCATAAGGCTCTATAATGAAATTTAATGCCCAAATTGTCCTAGTATTATAATTACCTTTTACTTTTCTGTATTCTACATTAGATTTTAAGTTCTGAGAAGGCAAAAACTACCAATTTCACCACTCTATGCCAAGTGGACAGCAGAGAGCAAGTAAATAATTTTAAACTATTATACTATGATCAATGCCTAATTTGTGAACATTAAAAATCAACCTTACGTAGCATGCCTTTAAAGAGTATTATTCTATGAATTCTAAACAAAAATCAAACAAAAATAGTGAAAAACAAATCAAATTACAAAGGTTGAGGTGGTTATCTGGTAATTCCATACAAAAACTTCGGTGTGGATGAAAGCCAAGTAAAAGTTGGGGAAGAAAAAGAAAAATAGTGAATTGGGACGCAAATGGCTAATACTGGCCTTTTCTACTTTATGAAAAACCATTTAATCAAAGCTATGGATTGACAAATACCTGTAAATACTATGTCCTTCTTCTTCTACTTAATATTCTGTTCTCCCCATACCAAAGATGAATGAATATGTAGCTAAGGTAGAGATGTTTCAGGTCCAAATTCATTAAACACATAAGAAACATGTCTATCTGTGTTCAAAATGGAACACCTTCTGTGTATCTCACCCTCGACACCCCCAAACTCATATTCCCTCTCTTGGCAAACTGAACCACCATCTCCCCAAATGCCTGGAAGCTCCTCTTGCCTCAGCACCCTTGCCAAAAGGCCTTCATTGGCACACTCCTCACCCCCACTGCGACAGCCTCATTCTCTGAGCCCTAGGCAGCAGGGATCTCTGCAGAGTCTGAAGGTCTCACACCCCTCCCCAAAAATCCATCCTCCAGATTGTCTTTTGGAAAGGGTGTCAGTCATTGCTTTTGTGAAATCCCACAGTGTAAATCTGCATGCTAAAACCCCTGGGAGATTATAAAGTGCAGAAATCAGTTTACTTTTTAATCCAGCATTGCCGAAATAATTTGGCCACAGCACCCGTTTTTCACAGAACAGCTCCTGAGATTTTGAGGGACATTTTTCATCACTCTGCCCTAAAGCATGAGCCGTATCCCAGTGGCTCATGAGAGATGGTGGACTCCAGAGACCATTTTAAAGCACTCTACAAGGAAGCACCTTATCAGCTAACATCATACAGCTGATCAGAACTTTCCAAGTCCTGTTTGGCTAGCCTTGAACTCTCCTAATAACATAAAACAGCCGGTATTTTACCATGTTCTGGACTGGACTATCATTAAAGAATTTGCAAAAGGCTTTACTGAAATCTAAATTAGCTTTGTTTAAGGTATTCTCATCTATCAACATTACTGCACCTCTCAACAAAGGAAATAGAGTAAAGGTTAGCAACACCCAAACACAAAGGACTAGAGGACATACAGCATCTGCATGGCTTCCACGGCAAACATTTTTTTTAAGATCGGATTTTTTTTTTTAACTAGATTGTTGAAATATTTTATGCTGAATTCTCCCTGTCTATTATTTTCATTTGTCTTTTCTGTAAACAAATGGATCATGTTAGAAATTTATTTCCTACGTTTTCCAGGAAACCGAGGTTGTCTTCTGAAACTGGCATAATGACCATGCCTTGAACAGAATTTCAGTCAACTTGAACTTACTAGTGAATACTAAAAATACTAGTTGATGAAAATGATCATCAAATATGCAGAGGGTAAAGGGAAAGTTTTTGTTACTAAAGTATAAATTAAGCAGATAGTGGTATACAAATCTAGCTTATGTAAAATCAAGCTTGTCTGCATCACGATGGAAACTATACCAGAGACTCTCTTGGGACAAAGGCAAAAACCATTATGATGAACCTTTTTAATTTCCATGCAAATGGATTCCCCAAAACATAGAATTCCCCTACGTAAGGAAAAGCACTGATGGAGGTGCAACTTTAAGCCATATATAACCTATCACACACTATTTTTACAAAGAAAAAAATCTGACTTTAAAATTTTGTTTTACAGTCTGTTAAATTGCCCTTTTCCATAAGGAAGTAGTTTTTTTTTCAGGAATATTAACAAAGATCCTTGCAGACTTGTATTTTATCTGAAAACACTTTCACTTTTAATATCCCCCCAAATACAGTCCCATTTTAAAGGCATCATTCTCTACAGTTATTTCACTATAATTCGGCACTTTAAAGACTAAGCCTTAAGAATTTCACAATCATCATCAGTAGGTTGCATAGTTGTAAAAGTTCACCGTATGTAACTATTTTTTGTCATTCCCTACTACAGAACTATTATGTTCCTCTCTTTTATAGATGAGGTAAATGATAGAAATCTGCCCAAGGTCACCTAAGAGAGTTGGAGAACCAGTTAGAACCGAGCACATTCACTCTCCTAATTCACTGAGCCACCTGATCTTTTCAAAATCCCCAAACAAAACTATGACTCCCTTAAAGGAAAAAGTTCCACTTTAGATTATTTTGAAAAACTTCTCCCCTCAAACATTTTCATGAGAGCGTGCCATGATGTCAAACATGAAATTAAAACTTCGCAGCAGGACTTCACAGATGGAGAATGCCGATATCATTACTATGTAAATATCATTAATAGCAGCACCTAGAGAAATGGCAATACAAAATGTTAAGAAGCAATTTGATGCATTTAAAATTCGACGGTTTCAAAAACTCCTCTGCTATCAAAAGTTTTCCTAACTCCTATTTCTAATAAATAATTAAAACTGATAGTGGCATAACCCATTATTATTTTTACCTGGTCTTTTTCAATTCAGTAGGAAAAGACACACACCTAAAATTCAGTAGTAGGGTAAGGATGCCACTCAAAGAAGCTTCATTCCTTCTCCCTGCCCTTAGAATTCCAACTGATGCCACAGAAAGCGTAGCCTCTCTCAAGAGTTTCGTGAATACTAGGGAACGGAAAATGCACAAATTTCCAGAGCCTCTTTAATACAGGATCTGTGAGAATCTCTCTCTCCTTCGAATGCCCTTATTCCGCTACACCTCCGGCCGAAATTTGGGAGCTTCCGCAATTGATAGAGGAAAAAAATATCCAAATGTCCTTTAAAAATTGTACAAGGAAAACGATCCGAAATTCTTCTTTGGGGAAGGGAAGGGTGGTAGACCTCCCGCTGCCAAAGGCGGTTAAAAGCTGCTGGTTGGAGGACATTTACCCAAAGTGGCCAAACTTTCCCAAAATAGTCCTCTGGCGGCCAAAGGGGGGGAAAAGTGGAAAACCAAAACAAAACAACAAGCACACAGCACCATACTGACTGTGCCTCCGGATTACGCAGCCACTTCTCCCTGCAAAGTGCACGTTCCTGCACCACGGTCGCACGCAAAGCCGGGCAAGCGGCGCCCCGCCGCGCACCCCTACACACCTGCCTCGGCCAGGGTCCGTCTCTCGCCGTCTACCTGTTGCAGCGCTTGCCACCGCCACGACATCGTATAACTTCGTATAATGTATGCTATACGAAGTTATTACGACTCAGGGGTGGCCTTTACGGCCATGCACCCAGTGCTGGGAACTCCTGGGAGCACATATGACTGAACTGACCTGGGGAGAGACACTTATGAAACTGCTACCCCACCACCACCCCTGAGGCTACTGCAGCAATCACAGATGTGAGATCTACCCCAACTCCTGAGAACATTTTGTTCTGGCCCCAGAAGTGGTCCCACTCCACTGAGGCAATATCATTGTGCCAAGCTGACCACATCCAGGTCCATGCCCTGCACCCTAGGAAAAGGTGGTCCAGTTCAGCAAGAGTGCCACCCTCAGGATGGAGGTGGTCAGTGTGCACACTTTACAGAGTCAGACAACTGCCTAATCAGGGTTTATCACCACTGCTAGGAACCCCACCTTCTCTGGTGAGGTGCCCTGCAGCGGGAGAGCCCGAGGCAGCAACGCTCTTGCACCCAGGTAACTGCACGGGCTTCCTTTGAGCAGCCTGAAGTTGGCTCCCGTCTCCCGGGCCCAATGACACCCCGGGCGCGGAGGGGCTGAGAGGAGGGGGAGGGGGCAGGGGCAGGGGCAGGGCCAGGGCGGGCAAAAAAGGGAGGGAGGGAAGGAGAGAGGGCGGGTGAAAGCCCGGAGGGGGAGTGGGCCAGCTGGAGGGCCGGCCCTTTTAAAAGCGGGTCACATGTCCAGATAAAGTTCAGGTTGCTCTCCCGCCCCCCTGAGCCCTTCCCATTGGCCCGGAGGGAAGCAAGGCTCCACGCTGCACTGGCTAGGCGGGCTTCTCATTGGGCAATGCAGGCTGCCAGTCACCAGGCGGGCGACATGACTGATACAAAGTTGCTGCGACACAGCCTGGACTCGGCAGCTTCCTTAAAGCCGCAGCAAGCAGCGGCTGCTGCTTGGGGTGCCGGGCGGTGGCTACGACATCAGACACCCTCAGCACGCTGCCCGCCCCGTCCCCCTTGCTCGACCGCCGCAAACTTGCTCACGATCACCCGCCTCTCCTCCTGGCCGACCCCAGCCTGTCTGGAGAGACGTGAAAAGTGTGGTGACGCGGAAGAAGGCGGTTTTCCGCGAGTAGACAAGGTGTTACCCCTCACTCTCTCCACCTGCAGCGCCAGGTGGACAGCAGCCCAGACCCCAGCGCTGCTCACAGTGTCCACGTCCCGGGGACGACTCCGGGTGGGCTTCACCCGACCCGCGAGGTTCCTCCCCCGGCCCCTTTCCTCTGTCTCCGGAGTTACCTCTCAGCACAGCAGCCGCAGCCTCCGCTGCCAGCGACCAAGAGGATCACGTTCCCACTTAATTTGAATTTCCTCGTTTTAACCGTGCAGGAAAAGCGGGTGATTTCAGTGCAGCCAAAGCCCTTTAAACACAACCTTCCTCTCCCTCCTCCTCCCCCCAACACCAAAAGAAAAAAAAGTGCCTGGGTCAAGAGCTACTGCTCTCCTTCCTTATAATTTTGTCGCTGTACTTACTACTTTAGAATTGGGTTTTTCCACTATTTCAATTTGAAAGAATCAAACAATCGAGGATATTCACTTTATAATGGGTGGAAGGGGGTGGACGTAATTGGGAGAAACATACTGGAGGAGAGAGGAACCAAAATGTTTTCTAAGGATCCAGTGTCTGCACGAAGAAATTTCGGTTTCCCTCCAACCGCCCCCACCTCGATTCTCCTACCACCCACCCAAAAGCTGCAGTTACTAAGCAAAAGGAGGAAGAAGGGGCTCCTTAACTTTGATTTCTAATGACTTTTAGGCTCCGCGCATGAGCCTCTGCTTTAGGCTCCCAGCTGGCCCGGAGTCAGCATCAGTGACGTACACACCTAAATCTAGTCCCCCGGCCCTCCGCGACCCGCAGGCCGCCGGCGGCAGCTGTGCAACCTCCCGCCTCACCCTTGCTGCGCGCCCGCCAAAGCCATGGAGGGTTGGGGAAAACCCTGTGCCCAAAGGCCCCGTTTCTCCTTACAGTTAGTTAAGCTTCGGGATTCCCGACCCCGAACCCGAGGAGACTCGAACTCTCAGCCGCTCCAGTCGGGAACTCCCTGGCGGCAGGAGCGACAGCGGCGCCGCAGGCAAGCTGGTCCCGACCCTGGACTCCGGTGCCCACAGTCCCCGGCGTGGAGCGGCCCCCGGCGCCTCCGCAGCCAGGAGTCCCCGCCGACTGTCCCAACTTTCCCGTGGGGCCCGCTGTCACGCGCGCTCTCCCGGCCGGGCTGGGCTAGCAGTCCGGCATCGATCGCGCCCCGGCCGGGTGCGGGCGGCGGGCAGGAGCAAGGGGAGTCCCAGACCTAGCGCCTGGGCGCCAGGGGCGGCGGCGGCGGCTCAGCCAGCGTTGCCGAATTATTCATTATTAAAGGAATGGACGTGTCTCTTTTACTAAGTTTTTACCTCCTTTGGGGAGGGCCGGTCTTGCCCTGGATCTTAGCTTCTTGCAAAATCTAGGTTAGAACCGTGCAGGGACAGCCGTCTCGACCGCTCGCCCGCCGTCCAGCGCCCCTGCCCCGAGGCGGCCCGGTGGGCACCTCGTCTCCTGCCCGCAGCCCACCTCCGTTCGNCCGCGCGCCGCGCGCCCCCGCGCCCTCGCTCCCGCCGGGGCAGACACCTACGCAGACGCGAAAGTGAAAGGGAGGCAAAGGAGCTCGCGGGCGGACGGCGGCGCGCGGGCACGCGGCGGGGGGCGGTGGAGGGAGCGCTGGACCGAAGTCCCGGGATTGCCGAGCCGCCAGCTGCCCCTTCACTCCCCAGCTTCCCCAAGGTCCCATGCCTCCACCCCCAGCCACACACATCACCCCAATAAGGGGATATGTGTGCGTCTGAGTGTGCGCGCGCCCTCACGGGTGTGCGATGTGCACTTCTGCCCCAGACTCTCCATCGCACCGTTACACGTGCCCTTATGTGGAAAATTGAGGGGCGGGGGGAAGAATTGTGAGTGTCAGCACCGCTAACAGGCTCCCCTGCTTGTTGTCCTCTATGACTCAGTTAAACCCTGTGGACTGACTCCACACACCCCTTTTCTGGCTTACTTCTTTTTCCAAAGGCTCCATTGGCCCCCCTCTTCTCTGGATTCTTCCTGGTTTTGTTCCTAAATAGCTGTGAAAGTTGCTAATCCCTTCCCACACTGAACCGTGTTAAACACGGAGCTGCCTAAAACAATCACTGCCTTTCAACCACATTTCCACTGTCCGAATATCGAGCTTCCCATTGCCTCCTTCACCCACGCAGTGTTGGCGCTACAGTTCTTAGACGGCTCAAGGTGGCATTTTGGCCTCTAGTGAAACAACCTTTTGCCTGTTTCTTATTTGTAAGAATGGCTTTTAGGTTAATAGTTATGAAATTCTTAAGGTACTTCTTAGGTGAAATCAAGAAAACATTTAAGTAATATATTTCAAATAACAAAATATATATTCACTGAATTTTAAAAAGAACCGTTTAGAGAAGTGTACTGATTCTGCAAACTGAATTTGGAAATGCATCAAAAATAAGATAGATTAACACTGATGCATTGATAAAAATGGACAGAAGGATGAATAGGTAGATACGTGATAAAGCATGTATATAGTATAATATTAACGTAGAATCTAGGTGGTGGGTATATAGGTATTCATTGTAAAATTCCTTCAAATTTGTATGTTTGAGAATTTTTATAATAACATGTTGAATAAAAAGAACCCCCTTTTAAGGCAACCCAGATAATGTAATTTTGTTTGCAAAATTGATAAATTAAGCATTGATTATTCCTTCCCCCTTTACAAAATAATTTACCATAAGAATTCTTTACCTGGCTACTCCCACCACTATTTTAATCAATAATTTTAATTACAGACAATTTGATCAAACTATGGTGTGAAGTTTTTATAACAGCAAAATTTTAGAAATTTTGATTTCTTCCTGTGTTTGTTTTTTGGGTTTTTTT
>NW_007726555.1:592677-593604 GCF_000696425.1 Galeopterus variegatus | reverse complement strand
TAAGAAAGGAGAAGCACGAAAAAGGTAAATGGTAGAAGGGGAGAGGGAAAGGAAAATGAAAAAAGCTTCATTTCCTATGTAGTTGCCAAATAGCTTAAAGCTTGAAGCAGCAGCAGACATCTCCCTTTTGACAATTGTTCACCCTCCCTCCACAGTCGCTGAACCTTGGGACACCTCCCTCCCCCATCCCATTAGTGTCAAACTCCCTGAGGTTTGCCATGGTAAAGTGCACGACTCAGCGTTTGCAATTTACATGTGTGACATCACATCCTCTATTATGTAACTTCAGATACAAAGCCTAATATCATCTAAGTTTGTGTTGGGAAAAATCCTCCCTGGTTCTCTATTTCAGCCTTAGCAGAGCCATCCCTTTTCCCTCCTCCTAANTAATATTGAGTTTTTAATCAGATATAGATATTCTTTTGGAACTTTTTCACACCAAAATTGCGTTGGGAGGGGAGGTCCATACGCCTATGTATTTCAGCTTCTCTTATCCCTTGGGAGAGATGTTAAGGGATCTTGCAATTATTACTAGGCAAAGTTTTATTTGTTTTTTGATATCTGAGTATTTAGATATTTTCCCAAACATTTGACTGATGAAGTTTCCCTCAGGTAAACTCCTCTTCTCTGTACTTTCCTCTGCTGGCTGTAAGACAAGGGGTAGTCTTGTGGCACCTTGAAAGGAAGAACAGTTCCAGGATAAGATCCGAGGCTCCTTTATCTGAAGAGGTGACACTGGTTTAGCCTGGAATCACCCCACATGTGATGTCCCTGACAGACCCCATCAAAGAGGAGGGTGTAGGATTTTTAGGTTGTTAGGAATACTCTTCATTTCAATGTCCATTAATAAAGAGCCCTATCAACTTAAACTGTGTGCCTAGCAATGTCATTATTTACTTGTTTTTTAAGCTGTCTCTTTAAAATTTT
>NW_007726555.1:589360-591584 GCF_000696425.1 Galeopterus variegatus | reverse complement strand
AAAATCCTCCCTGGTTCTCTATTTCAGCCTTAGCAGAGCCATCCCTTTTCCCTCCTCCTAAGACACGGAGAAGAAAAAAAAAAAAGGCAGGGAGTTGTTTAAGCTGTAAAATCATAAGCCCCCTCCTCCCCACAAAATTGAACATATTTTGAAATGTGTTATGTACCTCTCCTTCGTGTCTTTATTTACTGACAAGAAAGTAAGAAAGTCAAGACCATTAGGTATCATATAATTTAATTGTATTCAATCATTTTTTAAATTAAAGCCTAATCATTTGGTCATAGTTAATTTCATTAATAAGCCTAGCCATGCTGGCATTTTTTTTCTTTCTAAAAAGCAGGGCTTTTTTTTTTTTTTCTCTCCCCTGTCTCTTACCAGCTGTTGGAAAGAGTTGAGAAAGACAGGGAGAGTCACGGAGAGAAAGGAGGGGAGTGTTGGAGAGAGAAGATGAATAGGGGGAATAATATAAGATGGAACTTCTTTGTTTATTGCAAAACACACATGTTACAGTTTATAAACACTGCAAGCAAATAAGGAATAGTGGACAGAAGATAAATACAAAACATATCAGGGTTTTTGTTAATATCCAGAATAGTTCAAACTCAATTTTCTAGACTACTTGGAATATTTTCATTAGCCTTGGTTATTTATTAATTTCTGTATTTGTTTATCTCACTATTTATTCATCTGTCTGCCTTAATTCCATTTGTAGTCATTTTAAATAGAAAATATGCAAACTTAATACATTTCTATGGCCAGATTTTGAGATGACAGAGCACCAAACAGCATATGCATCACAATTAGTATGCCATATTATTAGAAGCAAATCAGATTTCACTGTGCCTACACTGATGTACTAAATTTAGAAATAATGTACAGTAGTTGAAAAAGGGGGGAGGAACTTAGAGCAGTATATTTTAATAAAAATAAAGACATTTTAAATTTCTCCTCTGTTTCTCATATATTCTCGGTTTAGTACAGGAAATTCATCACCTTTAAATAACTGCTAATCTTACATAAATAACTGCATGGTTTGTGTACTCATTAGGATTATGCATCGCGGCTGTTTCTCTGATATTATGTGCAGTAACAACCACAAAAAAGTGAAACAATCCAGTGGGTCAGGTGTGGGAAACCTAAGTCTGTTGAGCTTGATAAAAAAAACTCATTTAGATTTTCTCATTAGGACTTCACAGAGGCAGTTAGCTTTTCAGAAGCTGGTGCTATATTTTTAGCAGCATTTTAACAGCTGTCAGTAACAACTAAGACAACATTTTGATCAACACTATTTTTTTATTCCAGCAAAGATGATTGCAAAAAAAAAAAAAAGCTTCAGGATTTAAATGTTTAGCCACAGGAATGAAAACAAAAAAGGAAAAATTATTTGTGATATAAAATGTCATATAAAATGCATCAAGAACAGGCAATAAAGTATCCACATAAAATGAGGCCAAATTGATTTTCAAATTTTAATTTTCTGAAGCCTATGGACACACAAAAAGGAAATTTTCTTCTTAAAAGGTGTGTTCAATGTCAGAAACAGAAACATCAGAACAAGAGACTACACAGAATGTGTTGTCATATATTTGCAAGTAGGTCAAGAATAGCCATATGGGCAGCCAAAGTGAGTAAAATCTTTTCCCTATCATTAGAGTTTATAAAGGGAGGTTATCACATGTCAGATATATGACACTGGAAATAGTAGACAGAAAAAATGTAAGAAGCTTCATGACAGATGTCATCTTTATTCCTAAAGATAGAGGTAAATTTGCTATGGGTAATGCATTACAAAGCAAACTAAAACTAAATCTCTGCCACTGTCAAATTTCCCTTTCACCTGTAGTATCCCCAAATTGAGTGATTTTTGTTCCAAGGGATGTACAGGTAATGGTATATTATTGAAGAAGTCTGTTGAATCATCTTATTTAGAGGTCATCTGCTCATTTGAGAACCTAATCCAAGTTTTGAGTTTGTCCCAACTAAGGCAGCTGAGTATTTCCTACATTATCTAGCTGGCACAGTAGAGAATTTATGCATTCTTATATCAAATGATATTTTTATTATATTGCATTTGTATTCTCTAATCACTTAAAGGTTACTGATCTATTAGCTCTTTCAATGTGAAGCATTTTTAATTGCTTGGTAGGATTTTTTTCAAAAGATGTATGAAATTTTAGTAAAAATTGAGGATATCCTTTCCTCTTTTCCAAAACAACCCCCCCCC
>NW_007726555.1:586302-588179 GCF_000696425.1 Galeopterus variegatus | reverse complement strand
GTAGACTTACAGTGCTAATGTACAATGATAGTAGTGATTGGTTGCTTGTGTAAAGGACCACATAAGCACTTAAAACGTTGGGATTTTTCTAATAAATGTAATCTTTACTTTGCTGTTTTTAATACAAAACACATATTTTTATAATAATTATATATCTCAAAGAAGAAAAAATTCCAGGAAAATTATTTTTGTAACTACATCATTTCAACATAAACTATTACCTTTTTGTTTGTAAATTATGTTGTTATTTCCAATTTGATTACTGCTGAACTGATATTTTGTTTAAAATATAATTAACAGTTTTTAAATTACCTTATTTGTAAAATATACACATATTATTGTTATTATTCAGTAACAATTGCCAGGGAACAAAATGCAATATCATATACACACATCTTTTTATCCTCCATATGTTATTTCCATGACACCATGAAATGACAATACCAGAACCTAACTAGTGGTACATTAACAAACTGTGGAGCCAGGAAGTAAATCATGACAATTAATTACAGCAAGTATACTCATTGAGAAACCCAAGCAATCACTAACTTTTGCAGATAATTCAAAAAGTCCAAGGTGCAAAAAGGAATCCCAAGGCTCAGTCTCCTTAATGAAAAGTCCAAGCAGAAACTTTCAGCCTAGAGATATATGAGTATTTCACTTCTTCTTTTCACAGGACCAGTAAATCAAGCAACAGAGTCAGTTTGCATGGCTTTGAATCCTGGCTCTATCACCTACTAACCATACAACCCCAGGCAAATTACTTAATGTTTCTAAATTTAAGTTTTCTCATTTGTGAAATAAGATTATTGGTACCACAGTGGGACATGTATTTATCACAGTAACTGGATCTAGTAAGTGCACTGAAAAAATGTTAGCTATCTACCCACAGAGGTTTGTCACAGAAAATCAAGACTTGTATTTCTCTAGGAAACACTTCTTTAGGAGATTAAAGATCATACTGCCAATTCAAAAGATTTTTGAGGTCCCTGGAGAATCAGAGTTTCAGTTCAGGTCTTCAGGCACTTCAGACATCTAAGAATTTTCTTCCCTAGCACAGTGATTCTTCAATTTTAGTATGCATACGAATCACCTTGAGAGCATGATAAAGAGAAGGCAAGGCCCCACTCCCAGAGTTTCCCATTCAGTAGATCTGAGACAGAGCCAAAGAATTTGCATTTCTAACAAGTTCCCAGATTGGCGTGGATGGGGCTGATTTGGAGACTATACTTTGAAAACCACTGCCCTAGAGTACGACAAATAAAATAATTGCCCCCTTTCTGCTCACTTGCAGTGTTTAAGTTATTGCTGGCAGCTGCTGCTGGGACTCAGGGAGAGAGAGGGATGAGAAACCAGAGTAGGGTATGGAAGAGAGGAAGTGTATTGTGATAAAAAGAGGAGCCTTACGAATACATAATCATTGTAATAACGGGGCTGGCTAGCTGATGTTGAGGACTTTTTTCTCTCTTTCAAAACATAGCCCTCAGACTATATGTTGATTTTTTTATGACCTCTTCATTCCTCCCTTGAATTGGTATTTGGGAAGTAATTTACCACTTTCAGCCTCTTACAGTACCGGCTAATTTGTTATTGTACTAACTTAAGGAACTAACTAACTTTGATTTATTTGGGGGAGTTGAGAATTGATAAACCACATTCCTTCAATTACCTTTGCAGGCAGTTCACTGTGGTCAAGTTTAGATCACTTTTTTTCCCTCTATCCTAAGTGTGTTGTAAAGACGGGCTCATTACTCTTGCAGATTTTTAACTGATGCTTCTTTTTCAGCTTTCATTCAAAAAAAAGGGAAGATAAGTCAATTAGACATGATGAGCTTTTGACAAAGCCATAGTGGCCATTTATAGTTTTTTTTTTTTTT
>NW_007726555.1:572621-585685 GCF_000696425.1 Galeopterus variegatus | reverse complement strand
TTTTTTTTTTTTTTAATTTGAGAACACATTTTTTTATTGTGATAAAATATACATAATGTAAAATTTATTATCTTAACCATTTTTAAGTGTACAGGTCAGTGGTATTAAGTACATTCACATTGCTACGCGACCGTCACCATTTATCTATCTCCAGAACTCTTTTCATCTTGCAAAAATGAACCTTCCTAGTTTCTGACCAATTATTGTGTGAGAGGATTTCTAATATTTTTCTCAGGTACCCAAGCCTCCTGTTTACTTCTATAACAATATCATCCCTTTATTAAGAAATGATGTTGACACTGTAAGATTTTACTTCTTTAAAAAGATGAAAAGTGAAATTCAATCAAGATAGATGAAGTTCCTGTATTTATGGATATGAACATGATAAGTCATCGAGGAAATCCAACAAAAATAAAATAAAGCTACATTCCTAGTTTTACTTAAAAATCAAACTTGACCTGGAATAAGCAAAATAAAAAGGAGAGTATAGAATACTCCACTTGTAGGAGAACTTGTAATGTTATACTTAGCAGTAGATTCTGATTGGAGCATTATCCACAGATAATCCATAAACTGTGGAAACAGTTCAAAAGGAAAGACAAATACCATTAACAGTTTTTGAAAAGAAGACTTACATGAAAAAATTAGATTTCCTTCACCCGGAGATAATGACATCATAAAAAATTAATTGTAACAAATCAAGTAGCCTATTGAGTTCATTTTATTTTTTGCAATTGTGAAAATCACTTAGCATTTTTGACTGCTTCTTTTAAAATATTGTTGCATTAATATTTAATTATAAATGTTACTAAGCATAAAATATTTCATAAGTTTATAAATGTTTCATAAAATATTTCAAGCATAACCACAAAAAAAAAAAAAAAAAAAAAAAAAATGACCCAACCCCACAGGCTCCAATGTAGTCACCACCCTCATATTACCAGGTGTAAACATTTTGTCTTATTTGCAACAGAAGTATAAAAGCATGCATAGGAAAAATACGTTCCCTTTTTTTGGTAGGGGTAACTGTTGGAGTGAGAGAGAGCCAAAACCACAGGGGTAGGGCTCTCCTCACCTGGGAGTTTACACCCTGGGTATTGTAGTCACCCTCTGCCCCAGATCTTGAGAAGAGGGAATCAATTGTTAGTATATACAAAACTTGGGAAGGCCTTCAGGGATCCAGGTCCAAACAACACTCAGAGAAGGGCTAGTAGATAATCCATTTCATTGTTTCAGTTGAGGGCAAGGATTTAAAAATCACGTGTTCTCTGTGAGATCCACAGGAATGAGGATGGCTGCAGGGCAATGAGAACTGCCCACCTAGAAGACTGCGCATCCTTGGAACAGACCAATTCCAATCCAGCTCATTCCAATGGTACTTCCTGTTGGGTCACTTTTCAATCTTCTTTCTACTTAGCCTAATTAATTCTAATCATCTTTTACTCAACCAAACGTAGAGATGATATAGATCATTGCATGCTAATCTTAAATCATTACCAGAACTATTCTGTTTGGTCAGCCTAAGTTGTATGAATTGCTAAGTATTTTGATGCTCATCCTAGAAAAAAGTGTTCAGTCCAATTTGGACAGGGCTTAGGAATTTAGTGAGTTTAAGCACTCACTTTATTTAGCAATATGTTGACCTTTAACCTAGGAATAGTCTTCAGGTATTTCATATATACTGATATATTAATCAGGTAAAGATGAAGCTCCTATACAGACATCCCCCCCACCCCCCAATACAGAGACTCAAATAGGAAAGAAACTTAATTCTATCTCCCATAAAGTTGAGAAGAATAAATACAGTACAGGGTGGGTAGGTGGAGCTGCTGCAGGAGGTCCTTAGGAATCCACGTTCCTTGTTGCCCCATCATTCCACAGAGTGTCATCCTTACCTGTATGATGGGGGCTGCATCACCAGCAACGCAGCCACAATTTTCTATTAAAAAACAAAAACCTTGACTAGATAAATTACACACATCACTTTTGCTTACATGGTGTTAGCCAGAGCAAAGTTCAAGAAAGTTTGAATGGCCGTGTGTCCTGATAAAACTGGAGTTCTCCTCCAGAGGAAGAAGAGAATAAGTATAGCGTAACAGTTAATGATCTTTGCCATAAGTGCTGAGCAGATGGGCTTGAACCATGGCACAAAGATCTAAGGATACAGCTAAGGAGAGGAGTAAGAAATGATAGGTGGAAGGTGAGGTGTGTTCAGGGGCTGGAATGCAGGCATGAGATCTGGATTTACACTCTCAAGATCAAGTTGGCCATCTTCTGCAATAAACAGAGATAGTGGAATCAAGTAGCAAATATTCTAGTGAAGATGAGTTAATCTTTCACTGAGCCACACAGTAAGTTTACAGAACAGGCTTGATTCAATTAATGATTTTTAAAGTGAGAAGAAACAAACCTGATACAAACCAATCTCAAAAAACAATCTTAAAATATAACAAGAATTTCAGCTATGCAAGATTAATTGGCAGGGTTTGAAATGCAATTAATACTTTTCCACAGAAAGCCAAAAAAGCGCAGATCTTAATCTGTGTCTGTCATAGGAAGAGAGCTAGTATGCGGGCCTCTGTGTATGTTAGCCCAGGGGAGAATGAACAGGAGGTCACAGTCTCCTTTAGCATGCCTCACAGCACCACAGCACAAGGTTAGTGGCAGGCTGATGTTCAGCTGGTCAATGCCAGGGCAACCGGACTCCTTGCTTACAGCCAGTGTTCATTTTGATTGGCTGATACACATGCCTGACTGGTCAGAGCCGCCATACAGACCATTAAACATTATCAACGTTACCCCTGCTTTGGGGGGGTGGGGCTATTCAGAATGTTCTTGAGAGATCTTCAGACCACAAGAAGGCAAGGAAGGATTCCCAGGAAAAAGCCAGTAGTTTATTCTCCTCCAATCTGGAAAAACTCTACATATGGGATAGATAAAAAGGAGAAAGAAAGACAACACCTAGTTTTGTCAACCCCTCCTAGAGATAAGTGTAGGGGGTCTGCAGAATGCATACATCCTGCTATTTTTGGTTCATGTGCTATCCAGGATTTACTGGCTTTACTGGAATTTTGATGAAGAATTCCAGATTTCCAATACATTCCAAATGCAATATATCTACTTTACTTACAGATTGCTAAATGTTGAGATAAATTACGAAGGAAGTTATGAGCTTCCTACTCTGGAGGAATTTAGAAATAGGATTTCCTTTCATCTGGAATGGCAAAGACAGGGGTCTATAAGCAGGATGATGGAGTAAGTTATCTATCTATCAGTTTGAATTAGCCTCTTAAATAATACTTTGTACAGAGGAAATAAGATCAGGAAAAAAGAAAGGCCCGATATAGCCTGATAAATCAGTGAGTAGAAAAGTACATTGGACCTTTCACATCCAGCCTATCAATTTTTTTTTTTTCCCCTGAAAAGTTGCCTCTGTATCATATACTAGGCATCACATAAAGGAGGAAATCCAGCAGTGTTTGTCTTTTAGAGTGGCAGTGAAGTAGAAAGGTTAAAAGTATAGACACTGGAGCCAGACCTAGCCTGGGTTTGGATCCAGCTCTGCCACAGCTGTGTGACTATAGGTAAATTACTTAAACTCTGTGCCTCAATCTTATCATCTGTAAAATGAGATAATATAACTTACCTCATAGGGTTGTTATGGAGATTAACTACCTATGTAAGGCTGGCTTACAGTAAGCAATAAATATTAGGTGTGATATTTTTATATATAGCCTTAATCTTAAACCATTTATTCCTACCCATTCCTCTACCCATATTCTTTCCTGCTCTCTATGTACTTGGCATCTGATTTTATGGAGATTAACTACCTATGTAAGGCTGGCTTACAGTAAGCAATAAATATTAGGTGTGATTTTTTATATATAGCCTTAATCTTAAACCATTTACTCCTACCCATTCCTCTACCCATATTCTTTCCTGCTCTCTATGTACTTGGCATCTGATCTTATTGATAATTTCTCCCTATTTTTTGTATTTTCCTTACTGGGCTATTTGAAATTCAGAGCTATCTGCCTGGCTTCCTTCCACTAACATTCAGGCACATCTTCTTCTTCTGTCTCAAGCCACCCATTGGAAAACATGCTACTCTCGTAGTACAATTTCATCCCCCCTTGTTGTAACCCGGTGTTCTGTGGTGTATTAATCCATTTCTGTTGCTTATAACAAAATACCTGGAACTGGGTGACCTATAAGAAAATGAAATTTATTGCTTACAGTTTTAGAGGCTAGGAAGTCTGAAGTCCAGGGAACACACCTGGTGAAGGTCTTAGTGGTGGCAACAGTGACCTGGGGGTCTCATGTGGCAGAAAATGGAGGAGCAGAGAGAGACTAACCTCTCATGTGCTCTTTTTTTAAAACCTTCAGAACCACACCCCTGTGACAGATCTCTTCTTAGGTCCCCAGGCTTTTCCATGCATCCTTTGAAATTGGGGTGGAGGCTCCCAAGCCTCCACAGCTCTGATAGACCTAACACCACATGGATGCTGCCAAGTCTTCCAGCTTCTATCTTCCAAAGCTGCAGGTCCAGCTACACCTGGGGCCAATTTAGCCATGGCCAGAGCAGCCGAAGGAGCTGGGGGGCTGGTGTGACAAGCAGCTTCCAGGGTGGCCCTGGGTAGCAAGCTGGTGGAAGGCGCCTTGGGCCTGTTCCCTGGGACCCTTCTGTCTCCGTAGCTCTATGGGTCTGTAATGGAAGACTCAGCCTCCAAGATCTTTGAAATGCCTTCAGGGTCTTTCTCACATTGTCTTGGCTATTAGCACGTGGCTGCCTCATAGCCATGCCAATGTCTTTAGCAATCAGTTTCCTTGCTTCACTATTGGATTTTTCTTCTGAAAATGCTCTCTGCTTCTCTACGACATGGCCAGGCTGCATATTTTCTAAATCTTTGCTCTCTGCTTCTCTTTTAAATTCTGGCTTTATGTTGTGCCTTTGCTGCCATAACTCAGCGTAGGCTGTAACAAGTAGTCACGCAGCTTCCTTAATGTTTAGCTGCTTAGAAATTTCTTCACCAAATACTCTGGTTCACAACTCTGAAATTCCGATTTCCTCAAAGTCCTAGGATATGGACACAATGCAGCCAAGTTCCTTGTCAGTTCAGAGCAAGCTTGATCTTTGCCCCAGTTTCCAATAAGCATGGCATGAACTTAACCTCAACCTTTAGGTAATATTTATAGGGTTCTTTTGCTATTTGAAGAATTAAATTCTCTTAGATGGTGTGGAACAGACAGTGCTATGAGTTCACCAGGTTGATTTCGTTTTCCTCCTTTTGGGCACATGAGATGGCTGCATGTCTCAGCTTCCCTTGCATTTAGGTTGGGTCTATATGACTGTGTCTGGGTCCTGGTGTACTGGGAAGTGATGTATTCCATTTCCAGGACTGGTCAAAAAATCCCCTGAGTGATTGTCCAAGCTTTCTTTCACTTTGTCATAAATGTATGGGAGGCCTCAAGCTTAGGACGGTAACATGACCATAAGGAAGGAGATTGGATTCCTGAGTCACCTGTTGGAGCTACCAAGGAGGGTTGACTGACTTACATTGGAATGTGATGAGTGAGAAATAAATCTTTGCTATGTGTACCCTATGAGTTTTGGAGGTTTTAATGTTACTGCATTGCCCTGATTAATTTAGATGGTACAAAATAGGAACATTTGGGCAGAATATGTCTATAGCAAATAGTATTACGGTGAAGTTTGAACCTATTTGTACTAGGAAACAGTTTTACTGAATTCATTTTGGAGTTTTAAGTAGCTAAGCAGCATATTGTAGAGAAAGGATATGGATTATAGCATCCCACAGAACCAGATTCAAATTCTGTCCCAAATATTTATAAGTTTTGACATTAATATATTCTGTCTCTGGAATCCAAATAATGCTCTCTTTATAACAGTGTTATTGGGTAAGTCAACTAAAACCTATGAGGCAATACTCTTCTGTCCCTTCATCCTTTCTAATAACCCAGTATTTCTAATTCAGTACTTGATATCCTTGATTCTATATTCTAAACTGCTTTTCAGAAACTTGACTATATGGGAATGCTGAACTAAAGTTTTGACAACAAATGGTAGCATTTTGGTCCAGAGAAAGTATCAATATCCTAAATTTGTGCCCAAATCAAAGAAAATAATTATAAAATTTTTATGTGTTGAAAATAGTACTTAGAGAACAATTTTCTCTTTTTTAGTGCATTATTCAGAAAGTTCCCAACTTAGGAAGCACCATAGCACAATTTTGAAAATATTGTATTTAATTAAAATGGGATTTTCTGAAATGATTACTATAGCATGTATCTTTCAAAACCTCACATAAAATTTTGACCCATGCAATATTTATGAGTTAATTTTCCTTTTCTCCATCTCATCTTAGCAAACAGAAGAATAGTCTCCATTTCAAATTACTGAGGGTGGTTTTCTGGCAGAATGTGCACCAGCAAATTAGAGATCCCTAGTGACCACTCATTTTTCAACATTTATGTTTACACATACACAAAGCACGATATTAATTTAACACAGACTCCAAAGGCGCACCTGCATGAGCTGCCACTGTCACTTGCTGTTTAATATTTAAACAAATTGTTTAGAATTTATGGCATATACTTGGTGGCTTTTCCAATAAAAAAACCCTAGCACATTATTCATTAAATTATCAGACATATATGGTTAGCTGCCAAAATTTCATATTAGGTAGATGAAAACGATTTAACAATGCAACAGGTATTATACTGTAAATTTACAGACCTTGATCGTACATTGTGCAATAATATCTTTGAAAGATCTATATTGGGACCAACTAAGCTCTCTGTGGCATAGCTTCCCTTTTATAAAATTAGTAAGTTTTTCTTTTCAATTATCAAATAGATGTCCCTGAAAATCGATAGGACAGGGATGTGCTGTCTTGGTCCTCTTTGCCTTTCTGATCTTTGCTCACCGTTTCTTCTTCTTTTTTCTCTTTCTTCTCATCATCCCAACCTGTCGTATCCCTCAAGGCTCTATTGTATGACCTCTACTTTTCCCCCACTCCCCAGCAATGTTCTCCCTCCCCGATGTGGAGTTGCATTTTACATAGATTTTGGTTCTAAAATGATTGAGCAAGGGGAAAGATTACAAAAAGTCAGAAAACACAAAAAAAACCCTCCATTCACCCTTAAAATATTATATACATGGCCATTTTTATGCACCACATTTGAGGCTGCTATACCATCCAACTCAGCCAGTTTTTCCTCTGTGGGTCCAATCTTAGTCATGAACTTTGCTTGCTTCCTCTTTGATTTAATGAAATAAATGCCTCAAAGGTTGAGCACATACAAAGATGGGGGATACTTTGTATGTCTGGGAGTATTGAGCATGGAGAGAAGTGATTTGCTCTGTATTATGATTTTTCAACCTTGGCTGTATTGACATTTTGGATCAGATAGTTAGTACTTTGTCGTGGGGGGCTGTCCTGCACATTGTGGGATATTTAGCAGCATCCCTGCCTTTAACTCACTAGATGCCTGTAGTAATACCCCCAAAGTTATGACAACCAAAAATGTCTCCAGACTTTGCCAAATCACCCATTGTGGGGGGAGGTAGGCAAAATCACCCTAAAGTGAGGAACACTACTCTTTTCGCAGAGTGTAAAGAGTTTGAAAGTCGTGTGTAGGGGGGTGGGAAGGTGGTTCTGAATGGAAGAAGTGGAAAGGAAATATGGAGTGGGGTTTAGAGCAGGCCTGGGCACTGTGTAAGTTAAAGTGGCCTCTGAAAAATCCTTGGTTGTGGGATGGAGGATTTTAAAAAATGGATATGTCTAAAATCCCATTCGAAACTGTTTTCTGTTATGCAAACCCCCTTTCATTTCCCAAACTTCCAGTAACGTCTACTGTAAACACTAGCATCACACGTGAGCAGTTAATCTGTGGCCATCAAGGAAGGAATGAATTCCTCATCCGGGCTGACACAGTGTGGCTCAGGGGCCCACATGGAAAGTTTATTTAATTCAGATGAAATGGCATCTTGGAACCAACTCCACCCAACACCGATTGTGCAAAAATCTTTGGACAATGAATGGATTATGGATTTGAACACCACTTGCCTGGATCTTTGAGGGGTGAGGGCCTCTCAGTGGCATTGTTATGGCACCCTAAGGTTTTATGACTTGTGGCTTCCACAAACCGCACAGACTCACCACCAACCCCAGCAAGAGTTATGTGGGAGAAAATGAAGATGTGCTTCTGCTCTTCCAGCATCTCTCATGGGATTAGGATGGGAATCTGGGGCCTCCAGAAATGGGAGGTGATCACGTCTCATTGTGAGGATGGTCTTTATTAGGTAATATAAATCTGCCCCAGGACACTGCCAATTTTCAAATGAAGATGTGCTTCTGCTCTTCCAGCATCTCTCATGGGATTAGGATGGGAATCTGGGGCTTCCAGAAATGGGAGGTGATCACGTCTCATTGTGAGGATGGTCTTTATTAGGTAATATAAATCTGCCCCAGGACACTGCCAATTTTTCTGCTTCCTCACCCTCAAAATCTTGCAGTCTCTTTTCCTTCTCCATTTTAGTTGCTCCTCTACTATTCTGTCACAATGCCCCATACATTTTTCTATAAAAGTTTTGGTTCTCCATTTTAGTTGCTCCTCTACTATTCTGTCACAATGCCCCATACATTTTTCTATAAAGGTGAAATACGTCTATGTCACCTTCTCGAGGCTACCTCATTACCCGGCCATAGATTTGGAAGGGTTCCATTTCTCTTGACCCACTCCCCTTTGTCCCAGGTTCATCACGTTAGTTTCTGAACACATTCTGCTGATTATTACTTCCATGCTATTGTCTCAAGCTGCTCTTGGCCACAGAAAGCCTTTCATTGCCAAATTTTCAGGTCTTAATTTGATCTATTCTATTCCATTGTACTTTAAAATATCAGTTCAATGATACTATTTCTTATAGTAAGATAAACTCTGAACTCACAGAATTTTATCTTTACCTCCTTAATGGCATTTATTATTTTACGTCCATTGTAATAGTTATTTGTGTACATGGTATCTTTACTCTTAGACTCAGAACTGCTTGAAAACAGAAACTGTGTCTTAACACAATAATTGGTTTATAACAGCTGTCAAGTAGCTGATTTTAATTTTTTCTATTTTTCCCCAAAATAGTTTAAGGTGGCTTAAAAGGACATACAAAATATTGGCTAATGACTTAAATTAAAAGAAAATAAGAAAAAATAAGGAAGGTATAATAGAAACTTAAGAATGGTAGGTCATCAATACATGCATGCTGAAAAATAAATAACACTTTTCTTACTTAAGAATTGTCGGTGGGTCCAATCTTAGTCATGAACTTTGCTTGCTTCCTCACTCGCAACTCTCTCCCTGGTGGTGAGATGTCCACGCCTCACCCCACTTCTTCCCTCCCTATTTTCTCCCTTCCTGACCATGGTGGTAGTTCCAGGCACGGGCACTTGATTCAAGCCAAGCCAGATAGACTCCTCTTGGATTTTTGGAGCTGAAACAAGAGGTAAGAGCTTCTTCTCCATGGATGGTGAGCCAGAAATCTGCTGAATCATTCCAGTCCTTGGGTAGAGAAAGCAAATTTTCAGGAGAAGAAATTGAAGCCAACCTATATAAAGAAGCAGAGATCAGAAACAGAAAGAAAATTCTGATAGTATTTGGACCTTTGGTTCTTGTTTCTGAGACTCCTCCCAAAGCTACCGTCATTCCGTGCTTTGCAAAGCATATTTGTTAGAGCTTCTTTTGGTTCTTATTGGATTAAATCCAAACTCTTGAGTCTGACAATCCAGCATTGCCAGCACCCATTCACCCTATCTTGCTTTTAAATTCTCAGTTGAGAGTTGCCTTCTCTCAGATGAAGGCTCGTTCTCTCCTCTGTGGTTTTCTTAGTTATTTCTTTACCTTGAATGACCTCTTGCTTCCTCTGTCTGTAATACTAATTCTAGCCTTTCTTCAGGGTCTAGTTTACAATCTATCTCCTTCTTTAAAACCCTTCTCTATTGATCTTTTCCTTCCCTGAATTACTGTAGGCTTTATAGCCCCAGCTTTCCCACATGATCTGAAACATATTTATCTGTCTGCCTGGTTTGTTCTCTTATGGATTTTCTGTGTAAGAGAATTTTTTTGGTTTCCTTATTTACTTATAACCATAACTGCCTTTAAGGAACTGTATCATCTTCTTTGTTTGTTAGCACCTTGATTTGTTTGGGCATGACAGTTTGGGGTGAGGGGTGGGGGAGAACTGAATTGGTCTACATAAAAAAAGAGAGTAGAATATGAGGCTCTTGCAAGCAACCCAGAAGAGGAGCAATGGGCAGCAGACATGGGAGACTGGGAGGAAGAAGAGTGGAGCACGGAACAGGGGACGGTTTACGTTCCCAATTCCTCAGGAAATTAAAACAAACTCATAACATGCTTGGACAGCATGTATATTTTATGGAAACTGATGAAGGGATAGAGTTTTGGATGTAGATTGTCAAGGGGAAAAACAGAGGCAACACACATGGATGCAGGTGCTGCAGGCAGTGACCACGAAAGATGTGAGTCCCTGGGGATTTGCTTGAGGAAGATTTTGAGACTTAACCAGGTCTGGATGTGGAAGTGCAAGCCAAGGGGCAGGAGGTCTCAGCAAACATCTGGGTTATAAGTGTTTATTACTTTAATATTAAATACATTAGTCTTCCTTCCCACATTGATTATAAGTTCATGAAGTAGAGATCATGTGTCTCTTCTACCTTAGAGTCTCCCAATTGTATCAGGCTAAATGCAACTGTTTCCACCCTTTGTCTCTTCCCCTTCCATTGCCTCCTCTATATCAATGTTGGGCTAATAACTCTTATAATTTTGCAATTACTAGGTCAGTTCTCAGCTCTACAGCAGGAGAAAGAGGAGAGTGGAAGAGGGGGCCTTCACTGCCTTCTGCATCTTCAGTGCCTTGTGTTAAACCCCTCTGCTGGGGGTCGGCTCCTCCAGTATCTGGTTTCATTCCATTTGTCGAACTTCATTTCCTGTTACTGAACATGATTCTCTTTTCCAGGAATGTTGATTTCCTCTCTGTCTACTCTCATAGCATGGAGAGTTTCATCTCAGTGTCTTTTTTGATGCTGTCATTCTCACCTAAAACATTCTCTATCCTCCTCTCTACCTACCAAATCCTGCTTGTTCTCAAATTCCAGCACAAGACGGAGTTCCTCCAGGAAACCTATTCTGACACTCAATCAATCTCCAATTATCTTCTTCTCAGAGTGTTAATTGAATTTATAGTTCATACTATGCCACATGATATTTATTATTACACTTTTGGTGATTTTATAATGGCTAATATTCTCATAGCAGCTTGGGGAATGAAATAGTGTTTTGAAATTTTTATACAGTGGATGCTCAGTGCTCATTAAGTCTTTGATAAGTCTCTTCCCTAAATGGATTCATGAAGGGCAGGGGCTTTGTTTTGTTTTCTACTCTTCTTCCAATGCTAGAACATTACCTGGAAAACAGTGGGTACTAAACGAATATTTATTGAATGAATGAATGAATATATCTGTCTGCCAACCTTTATGACTTCCAGCAGTGAAGGGCAGTTTTCTTCCTTATCTTTCCCACATAATATTTCAGACCTTTTGTAACTCCCTTGAATCTAATAACTATATTTCTTTTGTTCAATTTCTCAGCCTTTCAGATAATTTCAAATGCTACTACTTACCTCCTTCAGTGTGGCATAAGTCTTAAAGCACTACACTTATTTCAAATCACGTATGTGCCCAACTCATTCCATTTATACTGAAAGAGAAAACAGGGGAGCAATGTGCATGCATGGCCTGTGTCTTCACTTCCATGCTCTCTTGGGTGTATCACAACACTGAAAAAGTGGGACTTGGGCATGGATGTGGTAAGAAAAAAATATATAAAAATCTGACACAATTTCAATCAAAATCCCAGCAGAGGATTTTATTCAGTGTAAGTTAAATTCTAAAATTTAAGGAAGTTGATTCTAAATCCACTTGGAACAAAAGATTGAGAATAGCCAAGGTAATTTTAAAGAAGAACAAAGAAAAAGGTTATGGTTTTTTAAATACTAAGATTTATTGTAAAGCCATATTAATTAATTCACAGTGATGTTAGTGCAGGGATAGACAAATAGATAGAACAGAACAGAGGGCCCAACATATATTTACACATCTATAGAAGTGACATTATAAATTAGTGTGAGATACTAGGTTGGAAAAAATGGATGGTGCTGGAACAATTGGCTGACTGTATGAAAACAATTATATCTACTATATCACATATAACAATAAAATAAATTGAAGATGGATTAATAACCCAATTGTAAAAATCAAAATCTGTAATACCTTCAAGGAAAATACAGAATATTTCCAAGCCTTGTAGTAGGAAAATATTTTCTCAACAACACAGAAAATGCATAAACCATAAAGAAAAAAGATAAATAAATTTGAAGCTTATTTATAAAAAAAGAAAGCCTATTTATAAAAAAGGCAAGATATTTTTATTAAAAGGCAAGATATTTCAAACCATATATCTAACAATGATATCAGAAATATGAATTTTTTTAAGCTTGGTAAGAAAGAGATTAAGAATTCAGTGGAAAAAAATGGGCAAGCGTACGAACAGACAATTCAGAGAAAAAGAAAAATAAATGGCCATTTACATTCAACTCTACTAGTATTCCAGCAACTACAACATCTAATAAAATTGAGAATGCACACACCGTACATGCAGTTCTTCTTCTTTTTTTTTTTTTTATTTTGTCAATATACAATGTGGTTGATTATTATGGCCCATCACCGAAACCTCCCTCCCTCCTCCCTCTCCCCACTACCACCCAAGAATGTCCTTTCCGTTTGCTTGTTGTAACACCTTCAAAGAAATTGTAGTTGTTATATCTTCTTCCCCCCACCCCCGGTTTGTGTGTGTGTGTGTGTGTGTGTGTGTGTGTGTGTGTGTGTGTGTGTGTGTGTGTGAATTTATTTGTGTATTTTTAGCTCCCACCAATAAGTGAGAACATGTGGTATTTCTTTTTCTCTGCCTGA